>NC_084991.1:23787369-23854869 GCF_963691925.1 Scomber scombrus
GAAGAAGATGATGATGAAGATGAAGATTCAACTGAAAAATGTTCATAAAGTTCATTTTGCTTCGTTTCTTCTTTGATCCGTTCAGAGCGTCGCTGCTGAGTTCTGATCAGATTCAATCTGAACAATAAACATCCTGGACCGGGATCAGACCTGGACCGGGATCAGACCTGGACCGGGATCAGACCTGGACCGGGATCAGACCAGGACCTGGATCAGACCTGGACCGGGATCAGACCTGGACCTGGATCAGACCTGGACCGGGATCAGACCTGGACCTGGATCAGACCTGGACCTGGATCAGACCTGGACCGGGATCAGACCTGGACCGGGATCAGACCTGGACCTGGATCAGACCTGGACCTGGATCAGACCTGGACCGGGATCACACCTGGACCAGGATCAGACCTGGACCTGGATCAGACCTGGACCTGTATCACACCTGGACCTGGATCAGACCAGAACCTGGATCAGACCTGGACCTGTATCACACCTGGACCAGGATCAGACCAGGACCTGGATCAGACCTGGACCTGGATCAGAACCTGGACCTGGATCAGACCTGGACACTGTATCACACCTGGACCTGGATCAGACCAGAACCTGGATCAGACCTGGACCTGTATCACACCTGGACCAGGATCAGACCAGGACGGCGACCTGGATCAGACCTGGACCTGGATCCAGACCTGGCAGACCAGACCTGGATCAGACCTGGACCGGGATCAGACCTGGACCGGGATCAGACCTGGACCTGGATCAGACCTGGACCGGGATCCGATCAGACCTGGACCGGGATCAGACCTGGACCTGGATCAGACCTGGACCTGGATCAGACCTGGACCTGGATCAGACCTGGACCTGGATCAGACCTGGACCGGACCTGGGATCAGACCTGGACCTGGATCAGACCTGGACCGGGATCAGACCTGGACCGGGATCAGACCTGGACCTGGATCAGACCCTGGACCTGGATCAGACTGGACCGGGATCAGACCTTCGGACCGGGATCAGACCTCCTGGCACCTGGTCCAGACCTGGACCTGGATCACCGACCTGGATCTGGACCGACTGGACGGATCACACCTGGACCAGGATCAGACCTGGACCTGGATCAGGACCTGGACCTGTATCACACCTGGACCTGGATCAGACCAGAACCTGGATCACGACCTGGACCTGTATCACACCTGGACCAGGATCAGACCAGGACCTGGATCAGACCTGGACCTGGATCAGACCTGGACCGGGATCAGACCAGGACCTGGATCAGACCTGGACCTGTATCACACCTGGACCTGGATCAGACCTGGACCAGGATCAGACCTGGACCTGGATCAGACAGGACCTGGATCAGACCTGGACCTGGATCAGACCAGAACCTCCTTCAGGACGGACCGGTGGACTCCAGCAGCCTCCAGACTCTGCAGGAGTCTCTGGACCGAGGCCTTCTTCCCTTCGGCTCGTCAAGTTCCATAGCAACAGAGCGGCGAGCGTGGCTCCGTGAGCGCTCAGCGAGTTATCGGACCGACACCTGAACCAGGACTCTGCTGTCAGACCCAGATCCAGCAGAACCGCCTCGGCCTCCGAACCGAGACGAGACGCCAAGCGAGACAAAACCCGGTCTGAAGGAATCTGCTGCAGGACCGAGTCTGGAGGAGTCCAGAGACCTGCAGGGACACATTCATGTTTTATTATTATTATTATTATTACATTATATTACATTACATTATATTATATTATATATTATTATATTATATTATATTATATTATATTATATATTATTATATTATATTATATTATATTATATTATATTATATTATATTATATTATATTATATTTATACTATATTATATATTATTATATTATTATTATTACATTACATTATATTATATATTATTATATATTATTATATTATTATTATTATTATATTATATTATATTATATTATATTATATATTATTATATTATTCATCATTATTAAAGTTCACAGTTTTAAGTGTTGCTGATTTGAGTCGTTCATTCTGTAAATCTGTAAAAATCTGTCTTTATATTTCTCGTTATAACAATAAAACATTTTTATTTTCAATGTAAAAACCTTAAAACTTATGTTTGTTAATAGTAAATAATAAATAAAGTAGTTTATAGATTATAAGAGGAAAACATTTCATAAAACTAATATCTTCAGAAGATGATTTTAGTCGGCAGCATCGAGCCTCCGTAGCTCTTCACATTACAGTTAACTGTAAATAATTAAACATCTATAATTAATAAATGTTATTTTATTAATAACTGAAGTGTTTCTAACGTCGGGTCAAAGATTCCCAGAAACGCTCCGACTGTCGGGAACGTTCTCAGAAACTAAAGCAAGACGAAGCGTCGCTGAAACTGAGAAAGAGAGTCATTCTAGGAAAGATGTTTAGTCTGTTTAAAGAAGGAGAGAAGGAGGAGAGGAGGAGAGGAGGAGAGGAGGAGAGAAGGAGAGGAGGAGAGGAGGAGAGGAGGAGAGGAGGAGAGAAGGAGAGGAGGAGAGGAGGAGAGAAGGAGAGAAGGAGGAGAGGAGGAGAGGAGGAGAGGAGGAGAGAAGGAGAGGAGGAGAGGAGGAGAGGAGGAGAGGAGGAGAGAGAGGAGAGGAGGAGAGGAGGAGAGAAGGAGAGAAGGAGGAGAGGAGGAGAGGAGGAGAGGAGGAGAGAAGGAGAGGAGGAGAGAAGGAGAGGAGGAGAGGAGGAGAGGAGGAGAGAAGGAGAGAAGGAGAAGAGGAGAGAAGGAGAGAAGGAGGAGAGGAGGAGAGGAGGAGAGGAGGAGAAGAGGAGAGAAGGAGAGAAGGAGGAGAGGAGGAGAGGAGGAGAGGAGGAGGAGAGGAGGAGAGGAGGAGAGGAGGAGAGAAGGAGAGAAGGAGAAGAGGAGAGAAGGAGAGAAGGAGGAGAGGAGGAGAGGAGGAGAGGAGGAGAGAAGGAGAGAAGGAGGAGAGGAGGAGAGGAGGAGAGGAGGAGAGGAGGAGAGAAGGAGAGGAGGAGAGGAGGAGAGAAGGAGAGGAGGAGAGGAGGAGAGGAGGAGAGGAGAATAGAAGGAGAGAAGGAGAGAAGGAGAGGAGGAGAGAAGGACAGGAGGAGAGGAGGAGAGAAGGAGAGAAGGAGAGAAGGAGAGGAGGAGAGGAGGAGAGAAGGAGAGGAGGAGAGAAGGAGAGAAGGAGAGGAGGAGAGAAGGAGTGAAGGAGAGGAGGAGAGGAGAATAGAAGGAGAGAAGGAGAGAAGGAGAGGAGGAGAGAAGGAGAGAAGGAGAGAAAGAGAGAAGGAGAGAAGGAGAGGAGGAGAGAAGGAGAGAAGGAGAGGAGGAGAGAAGGAGAGAAGGAGAGGAGGAGAGAAGGAGAGAAGGAGAGGAGGAGAGAGGAGAGGAGGAGAGAAGGAGAGAAAGAGAGAAGGAGAGGAGGAGAAAAGGAGAGGAGGAGAGGAGGAGAGAAGGAGAGAAAGAGAGAAGGAGAGAAGGAGAGGAGGAGAAAGGAGAGAAGGAGAGGAGCAGAGGAGGAGAGAAGGAGAGGAGGAGAGGAGGAGAGGAGGAGAGAAGGAGAGAAGGAGAGAAGGAGAGGAGGAGAGAAGGAGAGGAGGAGAGAAGGAGGAAGAGGAGAGGAGGAGAAGAGGAGAGAAGGAGAGGAGGAGAGGAGGAGAGGAGGAGAGAAGGAGAGGAGGAGAGAAGGAGAGAAGGAGAGGAGGAGAGGAGGAGAGAAGGAGAGAAGGAGAGGAGGAGAGAAGGAGAGGAGGAGAGGAGAATAGAAGAGAGAAGGAGAGAGGAGAGGAGGAGAGGAGGGAGGAGGAGAGAAGGAGAGAAGGAGAGGAGGAGAAAAGGAGAGAAGGAGAGAAAGAGAGAAGGAGAGAAGGAGAGGAGGAGGAGAAGGAGAGGAGGAGAGAAGGAGAGAAGGAGAGAAGGAGAGGAGAATAGAAGGAGAGAAGGAGAGAAGGAGAGGAGGAGAGGAGGAGAGGAGGAGAGAAGGAGAGGAGGAGAGGAGGAGAGGAGAAGAGAAGGAGAGAAGGAAGAGAAGGAGAGAAGGAGAGAAGGAGAGAAGGAGAGGAGGAGAGAAGGAGAGAAGGAGAGGAGGAGAGGAGGAGAGAAGGAGAGAATGGAGAAGAGGAGAGAAGGAGAGGAGGAGAGAAGGAGAAGAGGAGAGAAGGAGAGAAGGAGAAGAGGAGGAGAGGAGGGAGAGGAGGAGAGAAGGAGAGGAGGAGAGGAGGAGAGAAGGAGAAGAGGAGAGAAGGAGAAGAGGAGAGGAGGAGAGGAGGAGAGAAGGAGAAGAGGAGAGAAGGAGAAGAGGAGAGGAGGAGGACTGCAGAGAGGAAGTGAGTGTGTAGAAAGCTCAGGGTGAGGCTTCCTGGAAGCTCTGACGTCATTCCAACAATCAGTAACCAGCTGGCAGCTCTTCCAGGTATCAGTGGAGCTGCAGGTATGTGAGGAGCGCTGCCGTGTGGAGGCATGACAGCGCTCCTCACGGGGGGGGGGGGGGGAGGAGGAGGGGGGATGGGGGGGGGTTTGTTTTCCAGGCCGGGCCTCCTGCTTTCCAGAATCCTGGCAGCTGCAGCCTCTCCTTATTAAAGCCGGATGTTTGCACATTTCATCACATGCTGCTGATTCTGATAAACCTGCTGAAGCTGCTCAAACCTCTTTGTATTATTATTAGTGTTTAAAACTGTGATCAACACCAACAGCTGATCTGAGGAAGATATTTTGGTTGTTTTTCCTTCTCTACATGAAGTGTTGTTCAAAAATGTAGAAAATAATAAAAATATAGAAAAACTGATGTCATATAATAATGTATCATAACCACTAATGTTACTGTAATACTGCATACTACATCACTATAATACTGCAGTACTTTACTGTAATACTGCATACTACATCACTATAATACTGCAGTACTTTTACTGTAATACTGCATACTACATCACTATAATACTGCAGTACTTTTACTGTAATACTGCATACTACATCACTCATAATACTGCAGTACTTTTACTGTAATACTGCATACTACATCACTATAATACTGCAGTACTTTACTGTAATACTGCATACTACATCACTATAATACTGCAGTACTTTTACTGTAATACTGCATACTACATCACTATAATACTGCAGTACTTTTACTGTAATACTGCATACTACATCGCTCATAATACTGCAGTACTTTTACTGTAATACTGCATACTACATCACTCATAATACTGCAGTACTTTTTACTGTAATACTGCATACTACATCACTATAATACTGCAGTACTTTTACTGTAATACTGCATACTACATCACTATAATACTGCAGTACTTTTACTGTAATACTACATACTACATCACTATAATACTGCAGTACTGTTACTGTAATACTGCATACTACATCACTATAATACTGCAGTACTTTTACTGTAATACTGCATACTACATCGCTCATAATACTGCAGTACTTTTACTGTAATACTGCATACTACATCGCTCATAATACTGCAGTACTTTTACTGTAATACTGCATACTACATCGCTCATAATACTGCAGTACTTTTACTGTAATACTGCATACTACATCACTATAATACTGCAGTACTTTTACTGTAATACTGCATACTACATCACTATAATACTGCAGTACTGTTACTGTAATACTGCATACTACACTCGCTCATAATACTGCAGTACTTTTACTGTAATACTGCATACTACATCACTATAATACTGCAGTACTTTTACTGTAATACTGCATACTACATCACTATAATACTGCAGTACTTTTACTGTAATACTGCATACTACATCACTATAATACTGCAGTACTTTTACTGTAATACTGCATACTACATCGCTCATAATACTGCAGTACTTTAACTGTAATACTGCATACTACATCACTCATAAATAATAATAATAATAATACTACTCTCACCTGTCTCACCTGTCTCGGGTCCAGGTGAGTCCTGCAGCTCCAGCAGCAGCTTGTCTCGGACCAGCTGTAGTCATCCAGGGCCCTCAGCAGGGCGGGAAAGGCCCGGGGCCCCCGACCAGGCAGCAGCTGCAGCAGCTGGAGGCTCTTCTGTGTTTCTGTCTGCAGAGACTGGATCAGCTGAACCTGCGCCTCCGTCAGGATGTTCTCCTGGAACAGAAACGGAACGATGGTGTCGCTGACCTGTATCTGCCCGGACAGCTCCAGCAGGTGTTTCCGCAGCAGCTCTTTGTGTTCCGGCTCCATGTTTACACACAATCACCGTTAATACGTTAATACGTTAAATCATGTTTAGTTTACCGGAATCTGCCGTTACCGACCCAGCTACTCCTGTCTGTGTTGTGATCGTTGTTTGATATTGTGTCCGACTGGAAACACAAGCGGAACCAAAGTTTGGCTAACGCTAAAAGTTTCACTAAACTCTCCAAATCTTATATTTCTGTAATATTCTTCAATAAATACCCAACAAATGTAATGTATCAGTTTATTATGAACCACTCCTCAGTTCGGCATACATTAAATACACCAGGCTAAACTCATTTATTAAAAATAAAACATTTTAACAGTTTACACCGCGGTGCCCAGTAGCTACAAACAGCTTCACTCGCCTTTAAAATTAACGTTTCTGTTTAATAAAGTGATTTTTGAGGGATTAAATATATCCCGAATTAACAAGATGACCTCAAACTATTACAGAAACTCATATTTTATATCTTACAGCCTGTTTATATTTAATAGATTAATGAGGAAGTTTTAAAATCTGATGTTTTCTCAACGGAGTTTGGCTCAAACGTCTCAACAGGAAGTGTCTCGCTTTTAATTTTACCTAAATTTAAACATTAAACAAAATTAGTTACACGAAAAATATATTAATGTCTCGAATTGACCACGTTGTCTTTCTATAACTTAATCCTGTGTTTCCGTGGTGAACAGTAACATTAAGTAATAACACTAAAATCAACATTATGGTGGATAAATTATATAGAATATATGCCGAATTAATCAGAATATCTAAATATGTCAATAAAGTCTCTTATTCTAATTCTTACTACGTGTTTATAGTTTAATATCAACAAGGAACTTTAAAACTGAAGGATTTATCAATGGAGTTCTGTATGGTCTCCTTCAGTTAACACCTGTTGGTGCAAACACAGTTAAATAAACATAAAACAGCTGAATTTATATAATAATTAGACTATTGTTGAATTGTGAATGTAAGCAGCAAAACTAAGATGTAAGATTTAATGTTGACAGACTCTTAATTCTGGTTGTAAACTACCAAACATGAGCTAATGATAAGTATATTTTTATTAAATAGAGCTAATTGATGTGTCACATACATGCTGAGTTTATTAAATAATTAAAACTTTTCCTACAAACACATATTTGATGTTATTTAAGGTGTAAGTTTGTACGTATGAAAAAGCAAATTTAAACGTGGAAGATTTTTTAATGGAGATCCTTCTTCTCTTCTTTTTCCTGTTTCCTGAAGCGTTCTTTTTAAAAACAAAGCTTCTCACCTGTTTGGCGTCATGGAGGCAAAAAAACTACAAAACAACACTCCCCTTTTTCTGAGAAGTGTTTAGTGTCACATATTAACTCACAGTGTCAAAGCAAAGAGCGTCTATTTCTGGATTCTGTTGAAGTCTGTACTGTTGCCTGTAATATCACAATCAGCAATACTACTACTACTACCAATAATAATAATAATAATGATGATGATGTAATTTATATATATGTTTACATTATTTACATTCCTGTTGATCTGATCACATCTCTTCACATTTCTCTCTCTGTGTGTTTTTGCTCACAGGGTTTAGTGTGTAGTGGATCATAAAAATAACATTCATGATACTGTGAGACAAAATATATACTTTTAAGCTTTCAAGGAATTATTTAAAAAAAAATAAAAACACAAAGCTCAATTTATGCAGAAATGGGCCAAAAACATGAACAATTCCCTTAAAAACATTAGTGAATACAAATAAACTAAAGGGAATGTAATAATATTCAGTATTTTTGTTTAAAGCTTAATTCATAAGTCACACTGAGTCAAATAAAAGTCCATATTTTTACTTTTCTTTTTTGATTTCCTGGCAGAAATAGGTTTCCATAAACAGGAAACACAACCTTCCCTAAATAACAAGCAAAATAAATCATAAAGATTTTAATAAACTACTTTACTTACTAACTTTAAAATACTACTGATTTTTAAGCTATTTTCTTCCTTCTTCTTTTAAGCATGAAATATGACCTATCCATAAATAAATAACAAAAAACTAAATAAAATGACTTTAATAACAAAGATGAGTCCAGATCTGCTGATAATAACATCATTTTGATATCTGCTTCTTCTGGCAGAAATGGTCTTCATTAAGTAGGAAACATGACTTATCTTTAAATAAATTAGAGTGAAAAATAAAAATAAACCTAATAACATAAATTAATTCATAAAATCTAAATAACTTCGAAGTATAAGTGGGATAATATCGGCGTAAATACAAATACATATTAAGTAATTGTAGAAAATAGAGCGGAGTCAATAAAATCAGTCACGGTGATGAAGCACCATATAAAAAATTTATTGATCTCATAAGTGGAGCCGATCAACATTTCAGAGGCAGAGCATGCTTTCAGAGTGTGAGCAGCCTCGTTACAAAAACATGTACCAGATAACACAGTGAGACACAATCAATAAATATTTTAAAAAATCAAACAGGCTGAGAGCTGATTCAGTCCCACAGCGGTGATATGTACAAAGAGTCATCGACCTGCTTCATGTTCTGTGTTAAACATTTATTCATCCGTCATCTGGTCTCAGAACGAGAGAAGGAAAGCGACCCTTCCCTTCAATGATTAGTCCTCCGTACAAAAATAAGACATCAGAAAATTCAAATATTAAAGAAACATCGTGTGGAGTCGACACAAATCAACACAGTGGACCAACGAGTGCAAGAGAGAGAGAGAGAGAGAGAGAGAGAGAGAGAGACAGACAGAGAGAGAGAGAGAGAGAGAGAGAGAGACAGAGAGAGACAGAGAGAGAGAGACAGACAGAGAGAGAGAGAGAGAGAGAGAGAGAGAGACAGAGAGAGAGACAGAGAAAGAGAGAGAGAGAGAGAGAGACAGAGAGAGAGAGAGAGAGAGAGAGACAGAGAGAGAGAGACAGAGAGAGAGAGAGAGAGAGACAGAGAGAGAGAGAGACAGAGAGAGCGAGAGAGAGACAGAGAGAGAGAGAGAGAGAGAGAGAGAGAGACCCATTTACCTGAGTGACCTACTGCTCGACCACGTTGTCATGGAAACGGCCCCCACCCCCCCTCCCACTTCATAAACACAAGAGTGACGCTAAAAGATGGAGGTCGACCCTCGCCGCGCTGCCGGATGTTTGAGAGTCACAGAAACAAAAACCAGCTCTGATCAAATGAGAATAAAAGTTTCTGAAAATGTGAAAAGTTTTAGACAGAAAAAATGAAACAAATGTGACTAAATTCACCAGAAGTTAGAGAACTGGAACTGGTCCTTTATCGGTCCCTGGTCAGTCCTTTGTTGGTCCCTGGTCAGTCCTTTATCGGTCCCTGGTCAGTCCTTTGTTGGTCCCTGGTCAGTCCTTTATCGGTCCCTAGTCAGTCCTCTGTTGGTCCCTGGTCAGTCCTTTGTCGGTCCCTGGTCAGTTTTTTATCGGTCCCTGGTCAGTCCTTTGTTGGTCCCTGGTCAGTCCTTTGTTGGTCCCTGGTCAGTCCTCTGTTGGTCCCTGGTCAGTCCTCTGTTGGTCCCTGGTCAGTTCTTTGTTGGTCCCTGGTCAGTTCTTTATCGGCCCCTGGTCAGTCCTTTGTTGGTCCCTGGTCAGTCCTCTGTTGGTCCCTGGTCAGTCCTTTGTTGGTCCCTGGTCAGTCCTTTGTTGGTCCCTGGTCAGTTCTTTATCGGCCCCTGGTCAGTCCTTTGTTGGTCCCTGGTCAGTCCTTTGTTGGCCCCTGTTCAGTCCTTTGCGGGCCCCTGTTCAGTCCTTTATCGGTCCCCGGTCCGTCCTTTGTTGGCCCCTGGTCAGCCCTTTGTGGGCCCCTGTTCAGTCCTTTATCGGTCCCTGGTCCATCCTTTGTTGGTCCCTGGTCAGTCCTTTGTTGGACCCTGGTCAGTCCTTTATCGGCCCCTGGTCAGTCCTTTATTGGCCCCTGGTCAGTCCTTTGTTGGACCCTGGTCAGTCCTTTGTCGGCCCCTGGTCAGTCCTTTGTCATACCCTTGTCGGCCCCTGGTCAGTCCTTTGTCACACCCTTGTCGGCCCCTAGTCAGTCCTTTGTTGGTCCCTGGTCAGTCCTTTATCGGTCCCTGGTCAGTCCTTTGTTGGCCCCTGGTCAGTACTTTGTTGGACCCTAGTCAGTCCTTTGTGGGTCCCTGGTCAGTCCTTTGTTGGACCCTGGTCAGTCCTTTGTTGCCCCCTTGTTGGCCCCTGGTCAGTCCTTTATCGGCCCCTGGTCAGTCCTTTCTTAGTCCCTGGTCAGTCCTTTGTTGCCCCCTTGTTGGCCCCTGGTCAGTCCTTTGTTGCCCCCTTGATGGCTCCTCGTTGGCCCCTGGTAACACTCAATCATGAGTGGTTTTTGTTTGTTTCTGTGTGTGTTGTGAACTTGAAGCTAAAACTGATGTTGACTTTGAGTTTCAGTTCAAACGGTTCGAGCACCAGCGTCTCCGTCTCATATCAGCTGTTTGTTTTCCTGTGATGTGATTGGTCCAGAGGCAGTGAGTACTACAGCCAGCGGGGACAAAGTCTACGTGGAGGACTTGTTATTAAAGAGACTGTGACGTTTGTCCAGATGAAAGCGATCAACACGTTTGTTTGTTTTCCAGCAGGAGTATCGATCAGGTCGTTTACCTGCAGCTCCATCAGCCAATCAGACGAGTTTAAACATCCTCGGCTCAGTTTCTAAACAGTAATGATGATTGTTGATGTTTAGTTTCTGTCAATTTTCAGTGAATTGAAGACATTCAGAGAATCACATTTGGTTTTCTTCTAAAAGACCATCTACAGACTGATGTCAGTAATTATCAGTAGCACCATAACTGCCTCTTTTTTACCTTTTGAGGTTTTTCTAACTGGTTTTAAAAAGGCTGCGGAGATTAACTTTTAATCAAATATATAAATAAAACTTTCTATTACAGTTTCAGTCCAGCTGATATAAACTTGATCAGTTTTAGATCAGCTGGATATAAAACGTCCAGCGTTTATTTTTATTTTTTAATATATTTTATAAAGCAGGAGTTGTTTCTGTGACTCTGATGAATCGTCTGTAATTTAACATTAAATGAACCAACAAACACAACTCTGCATGTTTGTGTAGACAAATGAATCGTCCAATCGATCGTTATGAGATATCCTGAACTCTCAAATATTCAGCCTGAAGACGAACGAGTCAGATGTTAAAAATCTTCTTTTCATGTCAAAGTGAATATTGGTCAAAATATTGTTATCAGTTATAAAAAACCTGAAACCACTCTGCTGTTGGGTTTTAATCCAAACATAAACAGATTGTTGTTTTTTCTTCCTGAGCGACGTCCAGCAGGTGAACACTCAGAGCTGAGTGAAGATCATCCAACCTTCTGACACATCAGCAGTTATCACAGTTACAAGTTTCAGACTCATTAATATCGTTAACAGCCAGGTCGTAATTTTGACTGTGAAACTCCAAAAAGCACCAATATATACGACTTCTTAATGAAACCCATCAATGCCTCACGACAGCCAGACTCTATAATAAATCACTTACTTAGATATGATGTCATATTGTGTTTTAAACCCTCAAACGACTCCGTTATCAAATGATGTGAACTCAACTTTTCTGCATGTTTTAACGATTCAGCAGCCAATAGAAACTCTGCTGCATCATGTGACCAAACCTTCATTCTGTCCATCTGTCAATCACATCGCCGTGGTTACACATGTGACTCTGGTCCTGAAGCTCCTGCAGTGGGCTGAAGCAGAGGGATCTTTGAACTCTCCCTGTGGTCAGTGAACGCAGCATCCTGCAGCGTGCGGAGCGTTGACTTCCTGTGTTAGAGCTGAGGTAACTTCCTGTATGCAGCACCGCCGTCAGAAACAGAATCGGTTGTTTCTCAGCCGACACATTCAGGCTCCTGTCAGGGTGGGACATCTCAGTACTGCGGACTCACAGCTCGTTATTGCATGTCCGAGCTGCAGCAGCAGGGCATGATGGGACGGCGGCTACACGTTGTAGACGTAGTCGGTCAGGTAGTCCTTCAGTCTGTTGGGCAGCGGCAGGTCCTGGACCCGCCGAGTGGTCCTGTTGATGGCCACGCGGCAGAGGTGCTGCAGCGGCGGTGTGGTGGTGTACACGGGTTTGGTGAGCAGCAGCTGCACTGTGCTATTGGCCGGCAGCTGAGAGCTGGGCGGAGACTTGAGTCCTGTCCTGGACAGCTGGACGTAGTGCTCCACCAGGTGCACCACGCTGTCAAACTGCTTCAGCTTGGGCTTCACCAGGACCACCGAGTCCAGCTTGAACTTGCCGTGTTTGTACTCGATGCGCAGGTTGGTGGGACCCGCGGACGTCATCGCCGAGATGGTGAACAGGTAGTCCCTCTGAGAGCTGTCCCGCACCAGGAAGGTCCCCTCAGCCGCGTCCTGCAGGATCTCTTTGGCCTCGTTGGCAGTCAGACTGCCCCAGTACCAGCCTGGGGGGGGGGGAGACCAGAGACAAGAGACACTCAGTACAGGAGATTAAACTGCCTACTAACTGTGTGGTCAGTGAATTATGAAAAATGTTTTAAAAACTTAAACTTGTCTGTGTTGGACATGTCTCACCGGTGTTCCTCAGGTCTTTCATGGCTAAGGCGATGCGGCTCTCATCTGTCGTAGCGTTGCTGTCGGATCGTCTCTCGCCTTCGATGGTGTCGGCGGACTCTGACGACTGGCAGGTCATTGGTCGGATCCCACCGGCCGCCTTCAGCTGAAGGCCGGCAGTGAGGACATGAGATGACGAGCCAATCGCCTCCTACGTCTGCTGCAAATATATGACATCATCATCATTATCACTATTATCACCATCATCACCATCATCGTCATCATCACCATCATCATCATCACTATTATCACCATAACCACCATAATCACCATCATCAGACACACAGTATATGAACTGTGCTGTTAATTAAGGGGTTAATTATTATTTTAGATTTTCAGATTTGCTTTTTATTTCCAGAATTTAAAGTTTGACTAAAATATAATATTTTGTATTTTCTGGCAGCTTTGTCTGAAGTGATGTTGATCTATTTATTGATTTATTTATTATTGCCATAAGATAAGATAAGATTTTCCCTTTTTAGTCCCTCGATGGAGAAATATGCAGTAGCAGCAAAGTGGACAGTAAAAACAGAAGAGATTCAATAAAAAGAATAAAGAACAATAAATAATAAATACAAAAGTAATAAAAAAACAATAGTAGTAGAAATATAATAAAACAATCTAAGATACAGTGCATCAGTATTCACTCCCCTTCCCTTTCCCCACATGTTGTTATGTTACAGCTTTATTCCAAAATGGATTAAATTCCTTTTTCCTCATCAATCTTCACACAATACCACATAATGACAAAGTGAAAACGGTTTTTTTAGACATGTTTGGGAGCTGCCTGGTTTCCTCCAGACGTGACGTTTGGCATTCAGACCAAATCCCATCTGTCATCTCCACAGAGGAAGGCTGCAGCTCTGTCAGAGTGACCATCGGGTTCTAGAAGAGTCCTGCTGGTTCCAAACTTCTTCTATTTACCAACGATGAAGACCACTGTGCTCTTCTTCAATGCTGCAGACATGTTGTTGTTCCCTTCCCCAGATCTGTGCCTCCATACGACCCTGTCTCTGAGGTCTCTTCCTTTGACTTCCTGGTTTCTGCTCTGACTGTCAACAGTGAGACCTTATATAGACAGCTGAGCCTTTACTAATCTATTTCATTTACTACAGCTGGACTCTGATCAAGTTGTAGCAACATCTCAATGATGATCAGTGGAAACAGGAAGCACCTGAGCTCCATTTAGACTGTCATAGTAAAGGGTGTGAATACTTATATGCAATATTTAAGTTTTTTATTTTAATACATCTCTACAAAAACCCTTTTTCACTTTGTCATTATGAGGTATTGTGTGTAGATTGATGAGGGAAAGGAATGTAATCCATTGTGGAATAAAGCTGTAATATAACAACATGGGGGGAGTGAAGGTGGGAATACTTCCTGGATGCTCAGTATAATAAAATATTAGTTACATTATGTACAAGATGTATGTTCACTAATAACATATCTTATTTAAAGAGATGGTTCCTTCATGTTCATCCATCTACTGTTCATTCATTCATCTTAATAGATTTTAACATTTATTTTATGCTGGATGATGAAATGTGACATCACTCAGTCTGTCTATATGTAACACTGTTATTAATATTACAGACAAATTATCATTTAAACAAATAGTAAAACAAACCATCAAATATATGTTTACATGTTTTTAAAGTCATCAGAATAAACTTCACTAAACTCTGTAAATCAGTCAGCCTCTCTTAAACCTGATCAGTTACATGTTATTGATCAGCTGATCAGTTACATGTTATTGATCAGCTGATCAGTTACATGTTATTGATCAGCTGATCAGTTACATGTTATTGATCAGCTGATCAATTTCATGTTATTGATCAGCTGATCAGTTTCATGTTATTGATCAGCTGATCAGTTACATGCTATTGATCAGCTGATCAGTTACATGCTATTGATCAGCTGATCAATTTCATGTTATTGATCAGCTGATCAGTTTCATGTTATTGATCAGCTGATCAGTTTGTCTCACTGTACCGACGCTGTCACATGACCTCAGACAGGAAGCCGTTAACGTACTGATGGTCACATGACCAAACACTCACACAATGGAGGCAAAACAAACTATTACACATCTTTATGTTTAATTAGTCACAATATTAAACTATTTATTATGCTGTTAATTTATTGATATCTTATTAAACACTGACGTCTGCAGGGTTAATAATGAAGTGTAACTGGGATTAAAGGACGTTTAATGAAATGATTTTATCTGATTAACCATAAAAACATAAAAACATCTGTAATCCAGCTGCTTCTGATCGACAATGAAAACTGTCGACTTCACTTAAAAAAACAATGAATAAATAATTAAAGGTTCGTATTAAATCTGTTTTAAGTTGAATGTTTTAAAAAGCAGCCGAACAGTCAGGAGACTCTTCCTGTTCATGTCTTTATGATTTAAACACTGACAGTCTGAACCTGGAGAAACAGCTGGAGACGTTTCTGTCTTTTATTCAGTTTAATGATCATTCTGACTCTGAGCTGTAAACTTTCAGTCATTTTATTCTATTTGAGCTTTTTTCTCTTTAATATTTCACGTTAAACACTTTAAATGATCGTGTTTCTGAAATCTGCAGAAATAAAACCTGGAGAAACATAAACTGATCAAATTATGAGAATTTCATGTTCAGACAGTTTCCTTCTTTCCTTTTTTATAGTCGACCACATATTTACTGTTTGTTACACATGTAATAAAACATGTTATGTTCCTGAAATAATGATTTTTAACATCAACATCATCAAGTGTAGATTTGTTTTATTAAATCAAACTTGATGAGTTGTGTTTTGTACATAAAAAGAGTCAAATAAACATGTTGGAACCTTAAATTAACAGATGTTTGAATATAATCTATTTATTAATCTATCTATCAGTCATTAGTCTGCTTGGTGAGCTGCTTTAAAGGCAGAATCAAAGAGCTGAGATCAGACAACTGATCATAAATATAATATAATGTGTGTTCTGGCAGGTTTTTACTACATTATTAACATTTTAAACAGAGTCTGGTGAGTCAGGACAGAAGGATGCAGCGTTTCTACTGTATTTAACACATATAATATATATAAATAAATATAAATATTACAGCTGTGGGTTAAACATTACAGCAGCTTTTACTGATGTTAATTTGGTGCAATTTTAAATATAATTTGGTGCAATTTTAAATACAATTTGGTGTAATTTTAAATATAATTTGGTGCAATTTTAATATAATTTGGTGTAATTTTAAATATAATTTGGTGCAATTTTAAATACAATTTGGTGTAATTTTAAATATAATTTTGTGCAATTTTAATATAATTTGGTGTAATTTTAAATATAATTTGGTGTAATTTTAATATAATTGTTTGCAGCCTAATTGTAATATAATTGAGGATCATGTACAGGTGCTCCTCACCGTCTCCTCTGTCTGATCTGATCAATAATTCACTGATCACCTTTATTGATTAAATATAAACACACCGTACCTGCTGGTCGGTAACGGAGCCTGCTGTTATAGAGCTGCCGGTCTATCCTCCGGTAACCGCGGACATGTCAGCGGGAACATGCGTCTGCTTCCCCCGCAGAGCAGCTCCTGTCTCGGGCTTGATCTACAGCTTCTCCCCCCTCCTGCTTCCTAATGGCGGATTACACACGCCGCCGCGGCTCCGTTAACACCGACAGATTCCCGGTTGACCGGAGAGGCAGCAGAGGCAGGTCGGTGTCCTGAACACGGAGCCCGTCAGGACGTCACTGTGCCGCCGAGAACCGAGTCCGCGGATCCGCCTCATCACCGAAAAACCACCGTAAACACAAAAGGAGCGTTTCCAGGAACTTTCCAGGAACGGAGTCACGTGGTGCCGAGGGGGGAGATTTAAGGTGGACTGAGAGAGACACACACACACACACACACACACACACACACACACACACACACACACACACACACACACACACACACACACACACACACAGTAATACATACACTGTAACGTCACACACACACACACACACACACACACACACACACACACACACACACACACACAGTAATACACACACACACACACACACACACACATACACACACAGTAATACACACACACACACACACACAAACTGTCTTCAGGTGAAAGTATAAAATAAACCTGATGTTTAATCAGTTTATGTTTCTTATCGTTGATAAATGGAAATGAAAGGCAGCAGAGTGAATCAGTCAGCAGCTCTTTTATAAAATGTTATTTACACATTAACACATTAACACATTAACACAGTCAGTGGAACATTTACAGAAGGTGAGGGAATTGTGTTTATTGTGTATTCTGTAATTAGTGTCCTCTGTGTCTGTATTATGTAACGTTACAACTCTGTTTTATTACATAACACACAGACCTGAGTACACACACACACACACTATATATATATATATATATATATAGTGTGTGTGTGTGTGTGTGTGTGTGTGTGTGTGTGTGTGTGTTTGTGTGTGTGTGTGTGTGTGTGTGTGTGTGTGTGTTTGTGTGTGTGTGTGTGTGTGTGTGTGTGTGTGTGTGTGTGTGTGTGTGTTGGGACATATCAGTGAGAGAGAAGAAGTGATGAGGCCTTGATGAAGCTGAGCATTAATGCCTGCAGTATTATTACAATCAGCTGATCCAGAACTACTCACTGTTCACTCTGATTGGCTCACAGCTGTCAGAGCAACATTATATATTATTAAGGAAACATCGCTCATAATACTGCAGTACTTTTACTGTAATACTACATCGCTCATAATACTGCAGTACTTTTACTGTAATACTGCATACTACATCACTCATAATACTGCAGTACTTTTACTGTAATACTACATACTACATCACTCATAATACTGCAGTACTTTTACTGTAAAACTGCATACTACATCACTCATAATACTGCAGTACTTTTACTGTAATACTACATACTACATCACTCATAATACTGCAGTACTTTTACTGTAATACTGCATACTACATCGCTCATAATACTGCAGTACTTTTACTGTAATACTACATCACTCATAATACTGCAGTACTTTTACTGTAATACTACATCACTCATAATACTGCAGTACTTTTACTGTAATACTACATCACTCATAATACTGCAGTACCTTTACTGTAATGCTTTAACTACACTAGACGTGTATTATTATGTCTACAGTATAACGCAGAGCGCTGCTGCCCCCTGCTGGCCGGATGAAGGTATTCCAGCGTCTGACCGCTAGGTGGCAGCACCGCTTCAGTCCTCCAGCAGCGACATAAACAGACCAGCGAAGAAGAGAATTAGCGCGGGTTGTTTGAGTGTTGTGCTAACGGAGATCTGTCCGGTAATCTGTCCGGTGTTCCCGGTAAGTTCGGTGTTTGTTTTACTTTAAAGAGCACTTTAAGACTTAACGTCACGTATACTTTATTACACTCACTAAGAGAATAGATTAGAGTTGGATGAACTTTAGTAGCGCTGTTTCCGTTTGTCCGGTGTTGACTTTGTTACTGTGGTGTTTAATGTTCCCGTAAACCCGGTAAACCTGTCTCCTCCCGGTAAACCTGTCTCCTCCCGGTAAACCTGTCTCCTCCCGGTAAACCCTGTAAACATGTCTCCTCCCGGTAAACACTGTAAACATGTCTCTTCCCGGTAAACACTGTAAACATGTCTCTTCCCGGTAAACACTGTAAACATGTCTCTTCCCGGTAAACCCGGTAAACCTGGTAAACATGTCTCCTCCCGGTAAACCTGGTAAACATGTCTCCTCCCGGTAAACCTGGTAAACATGTCTCCTCCCGGTAAACCTGGTAAACATGTCTCCTCCCGGTAAACACTGTAAACCTGTCTCCTCCCGGTAAACCCGGTAAACCTGTCTCCTCCCGGTAAACCTGTCTCCTCCCGGTAAACATGTCTCCCGTAGCAACAGCTCTCCGGTAACCGGTGTACCAGAGTAAACCGGAGACACGTAATGACACGGGAGCAGATTTATTCATAACACCATAAAACAATCTGTCCGGTTTTCGGTGATTTAACGTGTCGATAAGAAGTCGTTATGTGTTCTGTTTATGCTTCAATATGTCAAATGTTACCGTAAATGTTTAATTTCCGTTAACGGCTGTAACTCCTTAATAAATAATGGATTAAATAACTATATAATAATAAATATATAACGTGTATACAGCTCTATATATTAGGTAAAGTCATATAGTTATATATATATATATATATATATATATATATATATATATATATATATATATATATATATATATATATATATATATATATATATATAAAATGTTTTAAGGAGTTCGTTTTACAATATTTCATAAATTAGCAGCATTTTTAAAGGATTTTGGTGCTTTTTGTTAACTTTGTATTATAAAAGAACATTAAATATAATCACTAACTTCACTTTAGGTTTGATTAACTTTAATAATTCAGAATAAAACAACCTGATTGTTAAATAACTGGTGATAAATAAAAGTTAAAGGTCCGTTACGGATATTTTTTTAATGTTTTATGTCATTTTGTTTTCCACTGAATCAACTTTAATGTTTTATTTGAAAGTCGTGTTTATGTGTTTGAGGTGTGCAGAGTGTTTTAAACATTATAAGATTAATAATGATCTCTGTTTCCTCTTCTTCTGTTATGGATAAGAAGCTTTGATTGATAAAGAGTTAACCTCTGTGCTTTATTGATAACTTTGTCCCTGATTGATCTGTGCTGTGATTGGCAGCCGTCATGGAGTCCACAGAGAGCAGATACGCTCACCTGCTGCAGCCGATCCGAGAGCTCACCAAGAACTGGGAGATCGACGTGGCGTCCGAGTTAAACGACTACCTGGACGAGGTGATGAGCTTGGACTCGGTGTGACGCCTCCTGCAGCTGTGGTTGGGTTCTGCTTTATTAAGAGCGTGTGTTGGTGTTTTTGCAGCTGGATGACATGACCATCACGTTCGACGGAGGGAAAACCAGACTGAACTTTGCAGAGGCGGCGCTGCTGATTCAGGGCTCGACCTGCATCTACAGCAAGAAGGTAGAAATGATTCATCATATTAATGAGATATAAACCTTCCAACACTCTCTGCATAAAACACATTTATAATAACTGATATACAGTACTGTGCAAAAGTCAAACAGCTTGTATAGACTAAAGTGTGTAAGTATTCAGACCTCCTCTAACACTGGAGCACCAGCAGGAACCTGGCTCTCTTTAACCTAAATGGAGCCTCAATTAATAATAATATTTAATGATTCATGTTAAATTTTGTGTACATAGTTCCTGATCTCCATGGTAACCAGAGTAAATGTAATATTTAGAACAATTGTATTCCATTAGCTTTATTTAATATAAAGTTATAATGTAAGATCATGCCAAACTAGTTGATATGGTGTTTTATTGACTATTTACTGTTTTTAAGCAAGTTGAATTATTTGGTACAAAGTTTTTATGGTTACACCACTTAGACATTTTTGCCATAATCCTCTAATATATTCTCTCTAAATGGATTAAAAGCAGAGGAAGGAAGGAAGGAAGGAAGGAAGGAAGGAAGTAAGAAAGAAAGGAAAAAGGAAGGAAGGGAGGAAGGGATTACAAATGAAAGGAAGGAAGGAAGGAAGGAAGGGTAGAAAGGAGGAAGGAAGGAAGGGATTACAAATGAAAGGAAGGAATTAAAAAAAGGAAGGTAAATAAGAAGGAAGGGTGGAAGGAAGGAAGGAAGGAAGAAAAGTTTTTTATGGTTACACCACTTTTGCCATAATCCTCTGACTGTGGATCAGATTCATGCTGATGAATGTTTGTTGCTGCAGGTGGAGCTGCTTCACAATCTGGTTTTCCAAACTCTGGAGTACATCAATGACAGGAATAAGAAGTAAGGCAGCCCTCTGTGTGTGTGTGTGTGTGTGTGTGTGTGTGTGTGTGTGTGTGTGTGTGTGTGTGTGTGTGTGTGTGTGTGTGTGTGTGTGTGTGTGTGTGTGTGTGTGTGTGTGTGTGTGTGTGTGTGTGTGTGTGTGTGTGTGTGTGTGTGTGTGTGTAACCATGCTGTGACGTCTGACTCTAACAGACGTAACAAACAGGCGGCGGCTGAAGGCGGCGATGCAGACGGAGCAGCGAACAGCAACTACGCTGCCGATGATGACGATGAAGCTGGGGTACGAAACAGGAAGCTGGACACTGAATACATTATTTAATTAAACGGAGAGGAAGAGCTCGGCTGTGACTTATAACAAACTAAAGCATCAGAATATTAAAGAATGTAAAGTTCTGATTATGAATGAAAACGTCACATTTACTTCTCTCTAGCAGCTGTCAGAGGGCATTCTGGGTAATGTAGTTAATCTGTCTCCTTCAGTTCACGCCGTTAGACATCGACGTGTCGGAGAACTCGCAGAAGGACGACTCTACCGCGGTGAGTTTCCTCCCAACAGGAATCAGCTGATCGGTGGTGAGCGGCTGTGACTGACGTGTGTTTGTGTTTCAGCCGGTGAGCGTCGTTCCTCTTCCTCCCGCCTCGCTGATCCCTCCCGACACCCGTGAGAAGCAGAAGCTGCCTCTCATCAAGTCAGTCTGAACAGGAACTCGTTAAAACTTGTTAGTTCAGCATCCAGACGTGGCGTTTAATGAGTTTGTGTGTTTTCTGTGTGTCAGTGTGAAAGGAGACGTCGTCTGCAGTCTGAAGGACTTCAGGATCAATCTGTTCATCGCAGGAGACCGAGACATGATCTTCCTCACACGAGGATCCACCGCTGACCGACATCTGCTGATAGACGAGCAGCAGCAGCAGAGAGGTACAGCAACGTCTCACAGCATCATGTGTAGGGCTGGGTAAACAATACATTATCGATTCATAGGGCATGAGATTGATTTTTCCCCATGAAGTTTTTTTTAATCAATTTTTATAAAGCTTTATTGGTTGGCATCATTTACAGAAACAATGTTTTGAAACAGCAGTAGTAATATGAGGGAAACAAACAGATATACAACGCCAGGGTTACTTTAATAAAAAGCCTTAATACAAACTGCACTGATGTAATGTTTTAGTTCATTTGCATTTCCTTTCTAATCTCAAAATTGCACTTTTGAGACTTGAGACAGTTTTGTTTACAGCTCAAGTTTAAACTTAAAACCTGTTTAATGTGAAGAGAAAAAATAAAGTACATTTGTATTTTGTAACACAGTTGAGCCATTTTCATTATTTAAGAGCAGATCGAATTGAATCGTGATTAATCGATTCAGAACCTTATGAATCGAATCGATTTAGGAAATTGGCCACGACGCCCAGCCCTAATCATGTGTGAATTTAAATGAATGAAACTAAACGAAGCAGCAGCGTCTCCAATCACTCCACACTGATCCACATTCATCAGTTTAATTTAAGACTCTGAACATGAATTTAAACTCCTGCTGGGTTCAGATCAGCTGATGTTAAAGACAAACTGTGATCATAGTTTAAAGTCTCAGATTAAAATCACTGTTGAAAAAAACCCAAAAACCCTTTTTCCAGTTAAATTGAATGTTTTTATCATCATTTCGCTGCTGTAACTAGTGGCTGATAACATAAAAACAATAAGACACATTAAAGTCACTGTGGATAAAAAAGAGAATAAATGTCAGTAATAAATACAGGTGGTAGCACACACTGTTATCTCTATAATATATTCATCATGTTTTTATATTTAATTTAATCTCTTTGTTCTTTAAATCTGTTTTTATTGCATTTAAATGTGCAACGTTCCTTTAAATGTTTCTGTCGTTGCACCTTTTTAATTTATTATTGTTTGTTAGTGAAGCATCTTCTTATAGTTTATATATTAAATATAAAGTCTAAGTTTTCCTCTCCTGGAACATGTTGCTGGTTAAACTGCAGATTAATTACTACGAGTATTAATAATCACACAGAGGATAAAAGGTGGAGATGTTATTAGAATAAAGACGTTACTGCAGACTCTCTTTAATCAGCAGCTCAGATGACTGTTGTTGTTATTTGGTGCTTCATAAATAGAGATTGATTGATTGATTGATTAGTTGATTAAATGATTGATTAGTTGATCTTCATGTGCATCCTGCTGCTGTTCGGTGATGATTTTGTGTTGTTTTTAAAGGTTTGCTATTTCCAGACGTTTCTTCTCTGATTGGTGGAGAGGCTGCAGGTGATGCAGGAGACGACGCTGTGGAGAACTTCCTGCCGCTGGAGGACAACGATATGGATCTGGACCAGAACCAGGACCAGAACCAGGAACCAGAGGAGCACGTCGAGAGACACCAGGTCACATGACTGCTTCTGTTTCAGTTAGTCACTGCAGGTCCTCCGTACGTCTTTAAACAGAGTAACGAGTTAATTAATGAACTCTGATGATGTTTGATAAATGATTTTATTAAAGCAGGAATAATTTCAGCTCTTACATCTTTAAAAAAGAAACTTTACATGATCAGAACTTTAAATGTGATTATCTGACAGTAAACAACACAAACATCCTGAGATCATTATTCTGACATTTTATCGAACAAACATTTTGTGCTAAATCAGATTTTTTTCCCCCCGCAGTTTATCTGAAAACATTTTGATTTTATTACTCTTATAAGTTCAGGACAATTTTTTAGCTTTTTAATTGTTGAATTTTGGAGTTTTACTTTCACAGAATTATTTTCTTTACCTTTAAAAATTAAATGTTCTTATTTATTTCTTATTTTCTGTCTTCAGGCTCCAGGTGAAGGCAGGATGATCCGAGAGAGACGACAGGTGGAAGAAAAGAGGGAAGAGGAGGCTCCACCTGCTGTAGGTTCATTCATCAATAACTCTGATCAATCACTCTGATCAATAACTCTGATTAATAACTGATCAATCACTCTGATCAATCACTCTGATCCATAACTCTGATCCATAACTCTGATCAATCACTCTGATCAATCACTCTGATCAATCACTCTGATCAATAACTCTGATCAATCACTCTGATCAATCACTCTGATCAATAACTCTGATCAATAACTCTGATCAATCACTCTGATCAATAACTCTGATCAATCACTCTGATCAATCACTCTGATCAATCACTCTGATCAATCACTCCGATCAATCACTCCGATCAATAACTATTTGTTTGCTTATTTTCTTTCAGCGGAACATTTGGGAGCTTCATGACCCGTACACTGTTCTGACTGGAGATAAACCGCTTAAATCAGGTAAACCAGAACCAGTGTTCTGTGTGTTCTGGGTTCTCACTGAGTTCTGTGTGTTCTGGGTTCTCACTGAGTTCTGTGTGTTCTGGGTTCTCACTGTGTTCTGGGTTCTTACTGAGTTCTGTGTGTTCTGGGTTCTCACTGAGTTCTGTGTGTTCTTTCAGGGAAGTGCTACAAGGTTCCTGACGGTTTGGACGACGGAGGGAAGAGGAAGAGGAAGCCAGCGGGTTCTCTGCAGGACTTCAGGAGCTGGTTCAGAGGAACCTGTGAGAACATGAAGACTTTAATCTGAAAGGTTCCACGTTTGATTTACTGCGTGTTTAATAACGTGTGTTTTCTTCTTCTTCTTCTTCTGCAGTCGATCCTCCAGAACACAAGTTAAAGAACGGACCCTCGTTTACAGGTAACAGGCCTCTATCACGCCTCTAACGGGCCTCTAACAGGCCTCTATCACACCTCTAACAGGCCTCTAACACGCCTCTATCACGCCTCTGACGGGCCTCTAACACTCCTCTATCACGCCTCTAACACTCCTCTAACAGGCCTGTAACACGCCTCTAACACGCCTCTAACAGGCCTCTATCACACCTCTAACACGCCTCTAACACTCCTCTAACACTCCTCTAACGGGCCTCTAACACTCCTCTAACAGGCCTCTAACACTCCTCTAACACGCCTCTAACACGCCTCTAACACTCCTCTAACGGGCCTCTAACACTCCTCTAACACGCCTCTAACGGGCCTCTAACACGCCTCTAACACGCCTCTAACGGGCCTCTAACACGCCTCTAACGGGCCTCTAACACTCCTCTAACGGGCCTCTAACACGCCTCTAACACGCCTCTAACACTCCTCTAACACTCCTCTAACGGGCCTCTAACACTCCTCTAACACGCCTCTAACGGGCCTCTAACACTCCTCTAACACGCCTCTAACGGGCCTCTAACGGGCCTCTAACACTCCTCTAACGGGCCTCTAACACTCCTCTAACACTCCTCTAACGGGCCTCTAACACTCCTCTAACACTCCTCTAACGGGCCTCTAACACGCCTCTAACACTCCTCTAACACTCCTCTAACGGGCCTCTAACACTCCTCTAACACTCCTCTAACGGGCCTCTAACACGCCTCTAACACTCCTCTAACACTCCTCTAACGGGCCTCTAACACTCCTCTAACAGGCCTCTAACACGCCTCTAACACGCCTCTAACGGGCCTCTAACACTCCTCTAACACGCCTCTAACACTCCTCTAACACGCCTCTAACGGGCCTCTAACAGGCCTCTAACACTCCTCTAACACTCCTCTAACACGCCTCTAACGGGCCTCTAACACGCCTCTAACACTCCTCTAACACTCCTCTAACACTCCTCTAACACGCCTCTAACACTCCTCTAACACTCCTCTAACGGGCCTCTAACTAGAGTTGTTCTGATTCTGATACCGGTATCGGAAATGCCTCCGATACTGGCCAAAATGCTAGCATCGGTATTGGCGAGTACTGGAGTCCAGGCACCGATCCGATACCACGTAATTTATTAGAAATAGGAATCTATTTACTGGTTAGCTCCGTTAGCTCCGTTAGCTCTGACGGTTCTTCTTCGCTGCTCTTTAAACAGTTGCGCTGTGCTGCTGTTTTAGCGAAGAAGAACTGATCACCTAACGTTAGCGCAGCATGTGGGCGGGTTGGCAGAACTTCACAGTGGATGTTCCCACCAGTAAGACGGCGAATAATTATTCCTATATTTATTTAGTTAAGTTACTGTTGCACTACTGTTTTATACTGCTTCCATTCGCTGTATTCATTCATGTTTTACAGGGTTTAATCTGAGCCAGGCCTTAATACAATGATCATATCACAGTCATGCAGGCGTAGTATGACTTTTATTTTTTAACACACTGGTATCGGTATCGGTATCGGTATCGGCCGATACCCACAGCATAAGTATCGGAATCGGTATCGGGAGGGAAAAAATGGTATCGGAATATCTCTACCTGTAACACATCACAGCTGATCAGGAGCCAATCGTTGTCCTTCGTCTTCATCATGTGTTCATTCATGTGTTGATCCGACTCTTCTTCTCCTCTCAGACCTGAACTACGTTTATTTAACTAACATGAAAAACAAACTGAAGACTAGAAAGAGGATCTACAGGAGAGCGGTGAGTCCCCTCACATACCTGGCTGTCTGATGAAGATGATGATGATGATGATGATGTCACTCAGGTGTTGATGATGCGTTGTGTGATGTCACAGGGTGTGATGGTGTCCGATGAGGAGCTGAGGAGAACCTTCCTGCAGCTGGAGGAACCTCAGCAGCAGCCGGGAGAAGAACCTGTGGACGGGTTCAGACACCCGGAGCTGCTGGGTAAGAACTCCTTCACCTCCTTCACCTCCTTCCTCCTTCCTCCTTCACCTCCTTTACCTCCTTCATCTCCTTTACCTCCTTCATCTCCTTTACCTCCTTCACATCCTTCACCTCCTTCACCTCCTTCATCTCCTTTACCTCCTTCATCTCCTTTACCTCCTTCACCTCCTTCACCTCCTTACCTCCTTTACCTCCTTCACCTCCCTCATCTCCTTCACCTCCTTCACCTCCTTCATCTCCTTTACCTCCTTCACCTCCTTTACCTCCTTCATCTCCTTCATCTCCTTCACCTCCTTACCTCCCTCACCTCCCTCATCTCCTTCACCTCCTTCACCTCCCTCACCTCCCTCATCTCCTTCACCTCCCTCACCTCCTTCACCTCCTTCATCTCCTTCACCTCCTTACCTCCTTCACCTCCTTCATCTCCTTCATCTCCTTCACCTCCCTCACCTCCCTCATCTCCTTCACCTCCTTCACCTCCCTCACCTCCTTCATCTCGTTCACCTCCTTCATCTCCTTTACCTCCTTCATCTCCTTCATCTCCTTTACCTCCTTCATCTCGTTCACCTCCTTCATCTCCTTTACCTCCTTCACCTCCTTCACCTCCTTCAGCTTCAGTTTCTCTCTCTCATGTTGTATCTCAGCTAAAGTTTATTATGTCCCGATTTATTTAAACCGTATGAAACTTTATTTAAAACCGCATGAAACTTTATTTAAAATCGTATGAAACTTTATTTAAAACCATATGAAACTTTATTTAAAATCGTATGAAACTTTATTTAAAATCGTATGAAACTTTATTTAAAACCGTATGAAACTTTATTTAAAACCGTACTAAACTTTATTTAAAGGTGCTGATGATGGAAACTCTGACGACGAACACGAAGCGCTTGACGACTTCCCAGCCGAGTTAGCCGGAGGACCAGATTTCATCTCACCAGGTAAAAACACAACATGTCCTTTAATAACGATCATAAATCATTTGACTGTTTTCAGCATTATTATTATAATTATTAATAATATGTTTATTTTTCAGACGTTCATGGAGAAGACATGAGTTATGAAGATCTGGTGAAGCTGCGAGTGGTTCGTAATCAATCAGCTGATCGATCAATCATAACAATCACATCTATTATTGATCTACTTTCTCATTGGTCGATTTTAATGTTTCCTGTTTTTGTTTAATTTTTATTATATATATTTATTAATCATCTTTATTCCTCCTGGATCAATAATGTGAATCATACAACAGACAGATTTATAAATAATAAATACAGCTTGTTATAAAAGCAAAAAGATTATTAATAAAATAATAAAACATAACATCGATACTTTAACGTGTTTTAAAGAATTAATAATTGTTTAAAATGTGATAAATACGTTTAAACGTGTTACCACGGTGACAGAAGATGTTTTATTCAGTTTAATGTTTATTTTATTATTAAATTATTCACTTTTTTACAGGAAACTTTTGTTATTATACAAACTGATCGAAATGATCATTTATAATATGAAATATTAAAGTAGATAAAAACATGTGTGTGTGTGTGTGTGTGTGTGTGTGTGTGTGTGTGTGTGTGTGTGTGTGTGTGTCTCTCTCTCTCTCTGTGTGTGTGTGTGTTACTGTGTGTTTGTGTGTCTGTCTGTCTGTCTGTGTGTGTCTCTCTGTGTGTGTGTGTATAAATGTGTGTGTGTATATAAATGTGTGTGTCTCTGTGTGTGTGTGTGTGTGTGTCTCGCTGTGTGTGTCTCTCTCTGTGTGTGTGTGTATAAATGTGTGTGTGTGTGTGTGTGTGTATATATAAATGTGTATATATAGGAGCAGCTGGTGGTGAACAGTGGCGGTTACACTCAGGAGACGGGTTTGTCCCGCCGGGTCAAAGACTGGGAAGCAAAGATTCGACCTGAACTCGCTAATCAGGTAAAAAAAACACACTCAATAACAAACCGTCGTCATGGGAAACGAACTCCACGTGACCCTGACGCCTGTTCTGTCACTTCCTGTCTGGCAGGAGGAGCGGCCGGTGTTCGACATCCACAGCTACAGCGACCGGATCGTCTCGTCTCTGAGCGACGTCGGTCAGCGCCGGTCCTTCGCCTCCATCGTTCACGGTCTGGACAACTACGAGGCCTGCAAGT
The DNA here is from genome assembly GCF_963691925.1 of Scomber scombrus. Lineage (NCBI taxonomy): Eukaryota > Metazoa > Chordata > Actinopteri > Scombriformes > Scombridae > Scomber > Scomber scombrus. The sequence goes on from NC_084991.1 coordinate 23,815,878, forward strand.
ATCTGCTGGCTTCACTGCAGCTGGTAAACACATCACACTACTTCTGTCCTTCTTTATACTAAAATATGAAGTTTTACTGGTTTAAATGAAAAATGAATCTTTAAAGTTCAAATCATCATTTTTTACAACGTTATATAAGATCATTAAAATGTCTTACGATGATATTCAGTGTTTAAAAATGTGTTAAATATCTGAATTGTAGGAGTTAAGATGTTAAATTAGATCTGAGCGTGTTCAGTTTAAGTTATTTATCATAATTATTATTATTATTTTACAACCAATCAGCTTATTAATTAAAGTAAAAAAATAATCATCAGTGTGAACTATAATGAAACTAATCATTAGTTACAGTCCTTAATAAATGAGCTTCAATATGAGCTTCAACCCACTACAACAGTAACATCCTGCTTTTACATTATTATATCTCATAATATTTTATATATATTATATTAAATGTCTCATAATATATTATATGTGGTAATACAGACTATTACTGCATTAGTATTTTTAAGGATCTAAATACTTCAGTTTGCAGTTTTAATACTTTAATCATTTTTTTCTTGTTATGACAAAGAACAGAATAAATAGTTATTAATATATAAATGATAACATAACTTAAGTGTATATTTCATTAAAACTCATAACTGTCTACAGCAGTCTAATCAGTGGTTTTATTTTTATCTTAAAGTCATTAATATTAAACGTGCAGAGACGCTCATCAGATTAATTCCTTCAGCTGAATGTTTTCATCTCATAAAAGTTAAATAATCAGTTTCACACAAAGGAAGAAGAAACGCTGACGTCTGAGCTGAAGGAGGAATCAGATTAAGGATTTTAGGATTGAACGTGTTTTTGTGTTCCAGGCCAACGACCGCACAGTGGAGCTCGACAGCGTTGAAGGTTTGGAGGAGAGCGTCGACTCGATGGGACTGACTCTGCTCAGCACTCACAAAGCCACCGACAGGTTCAAGAAGCTCGCCTCTTCATCCTGAAACCAACTTCACCCAACACAAAGCTAACTTCGTACAGCCTGAACACTGCAGACTCTGTTTGAGCTGAAGACAAACGTTTAACCTGAACTCTGTTTCCTTTCATCCAGTTATTATTATTATAATGAATCATGATTTATACATGAAACATTTTGTCTATAAACCTCTTGAAAATAAATTTCTCAGCAGATTTTAAATGTTGCAGTACAGCGTTCAGCCACTAGGTGTCACTCTACAGCACCAACATGATCGACGGAAACAACATGAACATTTACTCTTATTGTAGGAAGTCAGATGATCGGATCAATATTCTGTTCCTGCCTCAAAATGTTTTCACATATTTTAATGAACTTTATTCTCTGCTCAGGACTCTTTACACAGCTGGTGTTTATTACCGAACTTACTGATGAGATCAATTATATATATTCAATTTTAAACAAAGTTCTGGTGTTTTTTTGTTCAACTGATCAAAAGAGTTTCTGATTGATCGTCTGTTTCAGCTTTAACATCAAAAACATGAAATTCTGTAAAAAAAAAAAAAGAAAAACTTTAAAGATTCACAAGTTTTAATTTCAGAGACATTCGAGACGATTTTCAGCCACAGTTTTTTTCCTCCAGAGAAACGGAGTCATAAATATATTTTATATATAAATATATTTCCAATGTTTGAGTCGACTGAGTGAAACAGTTCAGTTCTGGTCAGATGTGGGTGTGTAGGAGTTGATGTGGTTCCGGACGCTCTCAGTGATCTGCTCCTCGTTCTTCATCCTGTTGTAATAATCCAGGAACAAACCGTCCGGAGTCACCAGGTAGATCAGGATCGTGTGGTCCACGATGTAGTCTCCGTCCTCGTCCTTCGGCCCGGGGCTGGCGTACACTCTGTAGTCCCGACCCGCGTCTTTCACCTCCTCTGGCGTTCCCGTCAGCGCCACCAGGCGGGGGTGGAAGTCTTTGACGTAGCGTTCCAGCGCCGGCACGTCGTCGCGCTCGGGGTCCACGGTGATGAAGACGGGCTGCACCGGCGGCAGCGAGGCGTCGCGGTCCAGCGCCGACACCACAGCGCTCAGCTTGTCCAGCTCGTCGGGACAAATGTCGGGACAGTGCGTGAAGCCGAAGTACAGCAACACCCAGCTGCCCAGGAAGTCCCGCTTGGTCCGGCGCTGGCCGTGGTGGTCCATCAGGCTGAAGTTACCGTGACCCAGAGCGGCGCGCTGCAGCTGCTCCACGCGCTGCTGCCGCCGCCGCTTCTGCTTCTCCGAGTCCACGTACCACCACACGGCCAGCAGCCCGCCGCCGAACAGCAGCGTCACCGCCGCCCGAGTCCGCAGCTTCATCCTCGCCGAGCGCACCGACGCGTCCGGACCCTGAGACAGGAAGTTCCTCTGGGTCAGGACGGGAAGACGATGATGACGATGATGAAGAAGTCTGGCGTGTTGACACTCTGACGTCGGAGGCGGCATGGAGACAAACGTCTTCTGTAGGCGAGGAAGACTTCTCAGGAGTCTTCCTCCTCCACGCAGATTACCCACGATGCACCTGAGCCCCAACATCCTCGACGCCAACGTCCTGAAGACAAAGAAGATTTATATCGTAAAACATTTAAATATAATACCTTTACTCTTTGACCGCTAAATGTTCTTTAAATTAAAACTCAAGTTTATTTCATCTTTCAGTCGAATGACAGAAAATAACAACTTTGATATTTTGATATGAATAACTGGAAAATATTGATTGGTTGCAGCTTCTTAAATGTTTAAGTTAATTTCAAACTTCGTACAGAAGACGATAGAGTGACAGGATTTGTGATAAACACTCACAGAATCCTTTAAAACTCTTCTGGACGGAAACATTTAACGTCTGCTGAATCATAAACTGATTTTTAGCACGAACTGGAGCTACGGGACGACGCTGAAGTTCATTTGGAGTTTAAAGAGAATATAAAAGGAGGTAAGGTAAGAATTTTAGTTTAAAACATTCAAAATTAACTCAAATTATCAACAGAATGTGAAGAAATAACAGTTAGCATGCTAACCAGCTAGCCCCGGCCCGCCATGCAGTACCACGTTATACCTGCAGAGGCGCCAGAGAGCCACTAACCAGTCTGACATGAGAGGGTCCCAGTAAACCAGTAAACCAGTAAACAGAGTCCTAATAAAACAGTATTAATACAGAGCTGATGTAAGAGACGCTGACTTCCTGTTGATATTCTGCCGTTTGGAGGTTTTTGCTCTAAACAACAGAAACATAAATAATAATATTTTGGGTTAATTTTCTGTTTATTTCACTACTTATGAAACAGTTTGACATCTTAGTAAAACTCCTCAACACTGTTTAAACCCTCAGTCACATTTATAAAAGCTTTATTTTGCTTATTAAAACAACTAAAAGGTGTTTTTACATCAGACGGTGTTTCAGTGTAAACAGTGACCGTGATAACTGAGGACTTCCGGCTTCATGTCGTCATTAACGAACAAAACACGTGTTTTAAATGATCTTTATATAAATATATCTTTTTGTTCATATATATATATTTATATTTATCAGTCTGATCACTTTTATTCTACAGTGTAAATCTTTCAAGAAGCTTTCACATTTCTTCACTTTATTTTATTAAAATTAATCTAATGTTGAAAAAGAGGCTGAATCTGATATCACTGTAATAATGTTATAATACATGACGTCACATGTTAGACAGCTGATGAACATAATTAATCAGGTTATAACTGGATGAATTTGAGGTTAACTGTATAAAATGTGAACATGTGAGCAGCTGCGGCTCCTTTATAACAGCTGAAGCTTCCTGCTGATCAGCTCACATGTTAACGTGAAGTATTGATTAAAGTATTGATGACAGTGATTATCGATCATGCTGCTGAAACGCGGTTCAGACAGTTTTTAACCTTCAGGATGATAAAAACATTCAGTCTGACTCTCAGTAAGTTTCGCTGCTGCTCACAGACTCGTCGTGTTTCTCTGCTGCAGGTTAAACTGATCAGTGATCGATAAACTCACCTGTCTGATCTTCACCAGGTGACACACTGCTGCAGGTTGTGAAACACTTTACTTCTTCTGCTGCTTCTGCTGCTTCCTCCTTCTTCTTCTTCTGGTGATATTTGCAGCTGACTGGACGCAGTTCAGACGCGCTGCTGCCACCTGCAGGAAGTTTAAAGAACTGCAGGAAGGAATTAAATCCTCGTGTAGAGATCAGACAGTTTCTGCTCTGATCACATGAAGCTGCTCTCATATGAAGGTAGATAAAGATGCTTTTTCAATCTAGTACCAGACCAGTACCAGACCAGTACCAGACCAGTAACAGACCAATAACAGACCAATAACAGACCAATAACAGACCAATAACAGACCAATAACAGACCAATAACAGACCAATAACAGGCCAGTACCAGACCAGTAACAGACCAGTAACAGACCAATAACAGACCAATAACAGACCAATAACAGACCAATAACAGGCCAGTACCAGACCAGTAACAGACCAGTAACAGACCAATAACAGACCAATAACAGACCAATAACAGGCCAGTACCAGACCAATAACAGACCAATAACAGACCAATAACAGGCCAATAACATACCAGTACCAGACCAATAACAGACCAATAACAGGCCAGTACCAGACCAGTAACAGACCAATAACAGACCAATAACAGACCAGTACCAGACCAGTACCAGACCAGTAACAGACCAGTACCAGACCAATAACAGACCAGTACCAGACCAATAACAGACCAGTACCAGACCAGTACCAGACCAGTAACAGACCAGTACCAGACCAATAACAGACCAGTAACAGACCAGTAACAGACCAGTACCAGACCAATAACAGACCAGTAACAGACCAGGATTCAGTCTCAGTGAACATTTTATGCAGATTTGTAATTTTTCAGCAGAAACTTTCCACATTTCTGTCGATGATGTTTATTTAATCTATTATTGATCTTTATAATTCATATAATCGTAATCTCAGAGCTCAATCCACAACATAATATAACATAATATAAAAAGTCATAGAAAAGATATTTTTCATCATTCAGTTAATTAGTTGATTTATAAAACACAAACATTTTTAAAGTTGTTATTTTAATGTTTCTGTGTAACTTGTCTATTTGTTGCCCCAGGGCTCCTTTGTAAAAGACATTTTAATATCTCAATGGGACTTCGCCTGGTTAAATAAAGGATAAATACAAATAAAAATAACAGATCTTTATTCTCTGTTTAATTAGCAGCATCAGCTCTGATCGTCTCCATGTTTAATTAACGAGCTCTGCAGACATTTAACACGTTTCATCTGTGAGAGATGAAACCAGCTGGTTGTTGTTGTCACCATGACGACAAGCCTCATTTAAGCACTCATTCATGTTTAACTAAACCTAACCAAACTGTAACCATAGCAACGACACATCATAAAACAGTTTAGAGTGTCGTACTGTAAATATTATATCTTTACTTATATCTCATAATACTGCAGTACTTTTACTGTAATACTGCATACTACATCACTATAATACTGCAGTACTTTTACTGTAATACTGCATACTACATCGCTCATAATACTGCAGTACTTTTACTGTAATACTGCATACTACATCACTATAATACTGCAGTACTTTTACTGTAATACTACATACTACATCACTCATAATACTGCAGTACTTTTACTGTGATACTGCATACTACATCGCTCATAATACTGCAGTACTTTTACTGTAATACTGCATACTACATCGCTCATAATACTGCAGTACTTTTACTGTGATACTGCATACTACATCGCTCATAATACTGCAGTACTTTTACTGTGATACTGCATACTACATCGCTCATAATACTGCAGTACTTTTACTGTGATACTGCATACTACATCGCTCATAATACTGCAGTACTTTTACTGTGATACTGCATACTACATCGCTCATAATACTGCAGTACTTTTACTGTAATACTGCATACTACATCGCTCATAATACTGCAGTACTTTTACTATAATACTGCATACTACATTGCTCATAATACTGCAGTACTTTTACTGTAATACTGCATACTACATCGCTCATAATACTGCAGTACTTTTACTGTAATACTGCATACTACATCACTCATAATACTGCAGTACTTTTACTGTAATACTGCATACTACATCGCTCATAATACTGCAGTACTTTTACTGTAATACTGCATACTACATCACTCATAATACTGCAGTACTTTTACTGTAATACTGCATACTACATCACTATAATACTGCAGTACTTTTACTGTAATACTGCATACTACATCACTATAATACTGCAGTACTTTTACTGTAATACTGCATACTACATCACTATAATACTGCAGTACTTTTACTGTAATACTGCATACTACATCACTATAATACTGCAGTACTTTTACTGTAATACTGCATACTACATCACTATAATACTGCAGTACTTTTACTGTAATACTGCATACTACATCACTATAATACTGCAGTACTTTTACTGTAATACTGCATTTATAACTTTCCTGCAGCTCTGAATATATAAACACAGCTGAGTCATCAACCAGCAGAGCTCTGTGTTATTGTTACAGGTTATTATTACTGGTTATTATTACTGGTTATCTTTATGATCATGTCAGTCAGGTTTCAGAGTCAGAGCTGAAACAGTCCAAAACTCACAGATTCACTTTTATGTTTTTGTCTCTTTGCATTAGAAACAGTATTAACATTATTATATGATGCACACAGTATAATGTATTGTTATACTTCCTTTTCTTTTCATTCATATACGAATATGTTTGATATAATCAACACACAAAAATTAAATATTAAAAATAAAATGGCAGTTTGAAAATGTAAAGTGAAAATAAAACATAGCTGTTTGTTTCTCTTTTAAAAGGTGAACTGTAGCTCAACCTGTCATCTAATATCTGGAATTATTATTATTATTATTATTATTATTATTATTATTATTATTATTATTATTATTATTACTTACATTAAAACAAAGCTGAATAAAGTATAATTATTCATCAGCTGATAATCTCACCTGCTCTCAGGTGAAGTCACACTCGTCTCATCACGGAGCCTTTCATGTTATCCGGCCTGGATTCTTGTTGCCTAGCAACCACTCAGCCGTGAGACGGAGGCGATGAGAGTCTGCTGCAGCGAATACAGACTGAACACAGCTGCAAATAATAATAATGATGATAATAATGATAACTGCAATAAAGTATCAATATGTAATATAGAAATTAATAAATTCAATAAAATCTAATTGTTCATGTAGGAGGAGAATCAGATTAACTCATTTAACATTTAGTGAGTTTTATCTCTGTTATAGATCCAGGATGAAATGAATCAGGTCATGTGGGACAATTCATCCTGAAGACTGTTGAGTGTAATTTTCAGGAATTATTATGGATCCAATGTTCATTTTCTGCCATTTTTAGACTAAATGAACTCATAGATTCATCTCTAATGTCTGTGCATGCAGGGAGAACACCTGGTCATGTGACAGGAAAGGGTTAATGAATCACGTCACGGTCGTGTCTGTGTGACGTCGCTGCTGCATCACGCTGATGCTGAGCAGGAAATATAGGACAACAGCAGGAGGAAGAGGAGGAGGAAGAGGAGGAAGAGAGGTCTGCAGAACACACACAACACAGAGCTGCTGCATCTAACACCAGGTATTTATTATTTATTTATCCTGTGAGTGCAGCATGCTGTGATGTGTTAAATAAAATGACTGAGAGGAAGAGGAAGAGGAAGATGAAGAGGAAGATGAAGATGAAAACGTTTTGTGAGGCTCTGATGTGAGTCGCTGCAGACGAAGGTCATTCAGAGCTGCAGAGAGTCCTCACATCACTCCACTGGTTCAGACTCAAATATCTAATCAATCATCAGATGGATCGTTATGAAAATTATAATCAACATTCAGGATCCTCAGAGGATGAATCTGTAATCATACTTACCCTCTGGCGCCACCATGAGGCCGATGTTTCAGTTCTTTAGTGAAATATGTCAACAACTGTTAGATGGACTGACAGCACCGAATAATCTGATAGTTATTTTTTCTTCACTGATCAATTAATCAATAAATCAATTAGCGTAAAAGTCTGAAAGTAGTGTAAAAAAAGACGACATGATTTCCCAAAGTGAAAGGAAACGGTTCAAAGCCCCAAAATATTCAGTTTACTGTGACGTATGACACAGAAATGCATCAAATCTTCACATTTAGGAAGCTAAAAAACAGATAATATTTGGTGTTTTCAATTCAGTTCATTTAAATGCCTTTATCATCATCACACACACAGCTGTACAACAAATAGTCCCAGTGGCTGATAACACATAATAACAGAAACAGACAATGAGACACTTTAAATGTCCTTTACGAAACATCAGCCTCAGTCTATGTTGGCCCCTGGTTGGCCCATTGTTGGCCCATTGTTGGCCCCTGGTCGGCCCATTGTTGGCCCATTGTTGGCCCCTGGTCGGCCCATTGTTGGCCCTTTGTTGGCGCTTTGTTGGCCCTATGTTGGCCCTATGTTGGCACTTTGTTGGCCCCTGGTTGGCCCTTTGTTGGCCCATTGTTGGCCCCTGGTTGGCCCTTTGTTGGCCCTATATTGGCCATATGTTGGCCCCTGGTTGGCCCATTGTTGGCCCTATGTTGGCCCTTTGTTGGCCCTTTGTTGGCCCATTGTTGGCCCATTGTTGGCCCATTGTTGGCCCTATGTTGGCCCTATGTTGGCACTTTGTTGGCCCCTGGTTGGCCCTTTGTTGGCCCATTGTTGGCCCCTGGTTGGCCCTTTGTTGGCCCTATATTGGCCCTATGTTGGCCCCTGGTTGGCCCTTTGTTGGTCCTATGTTGGCCCCTGGTTGGCCCTTTGTTGGCCCTATGTTGGCCCTTTGTTAGCATGCTGTTCAGAGTGAAACTAATACAGATCTGATGTGCAGGAGGCTCATGCTTTCAGTTTGTTAAGATATTCCTTTATTTGTACCACAGAGGGGAAATTACATTTATGACATTTATTAATTTAAATTAGCTGTTAGCAGCTGATAAAAGTCCAAACTGGAACATTTAGTTTGTAGATTAAAACCTTTATTTATATGTTTCTGCTACTACAAACATCAGAGTTATATTCAGCTTCATTCACTGACGCAGATTTATCTGAATGTGAAAATGGTTCATAAATATATTTATTAGTAGCTGCAAATATCTAAAAATATCCTCTGGTATCCTGAGTATCGACGTCTGTACTCCAGTATCGGTGGAGCAGTGTTGCTGTCGCAGTTCCCTCTCTGACCCCCCCCCCCCCCCCCCCCCCCTCCTCTTCTCTCAGCTCCAGGATGATGAAGGGGCTGCAGCGGCTCAGTCTGCCCCGAGCGTGAGGAGCCTTCCTGGGCTGCGTGTGCCTCGTCCTCCCCCCTCCCTCACTGCTCTGCGTGTTGAGCTTTTTGATCCTGCGTCTGTCTCTCCTCCATCAGCAGGAACATGGACGGACTGCGCCTGCCCCCCGTCATAGAGGAGGTCCTGGATCCATCCGGTCAGTGTGTTTACATGCAGTCTGTCTCATTTACATATGAAAAGGATTCTGTGCTGCAGCTTCACATTCAAACAGGAGGAAACCTCACAGAATGAATAATTGACCTGATTTACTCTTTTTTATTGTTCCTGTTAATGAAACGCAACACTTCACAATAAAAGTCTTCCAGGAAAGAGCAGGTTTTACATACATACCTCTAACATTTGACACTCAGTTAAAAAAAGCAGAAAAACTAAACATTTATTGTTTTAACTGATTTGAAAAACTGTGAATTCGTCCTTTAAACAACCAATTATAAAAACATAAACAAACTATAATGATAACATTTTACTTTACATTATGTCCAGTAACAGCATACTACAGTGGTAACATTTTATATTTAGTTTATTTAGAACTGCATTCCCAACTTAACTTCAACCACTTGGTCTGTTCTACTCTGTCTTTTATCTGTTTTGTTTCTTATTTGTATGATGTCCTCGAGTGCCCAGAGAGGCGCCTTCAAATAAAATGTATTATTATTATTATTATTATTATTATTATTATTATTATTATTATTATTATTATGACAGCTATATGGCCCAATGTCCTGCTGTTATCTAGCTATCTATGTCTGTGGATCATTTGTACATATATACATTATTTATTTATATACAATTTTTTTTTCTATTTTTGTTGATCATATATGTTTTCTCTTATTTTATAGCACTAATATTATAGTTAGTATAATCTTTCATTACACTTATATGTACACCTGTAAATACTGAGTGTGATTGGCTCATCATGTGACGATCAGGTGACCTTTAGTCTGAAGAAGAGCATCACCGGTGATATCCTGTTAAATCTTACCTGCAGCGTGTTTCTACAGATTTAGTTATTTGGTCCAGCAGCTGCTTTCTTCCTGCAGACGTGTCTACTACACAACTTTTCCACTGGACCATGAATCCCATTAGTTCATTATCCTGAAAACAAAACCTTCTCCTTCCTGTCCTGAACTTCTTAAAGCCTTTAATGTGCAAACCTGAACCTGAACCGCACGTTAAAAACATAATCAGAGCCAAATGTTTCCCACATTGTCTGCGTGTAAAGCTTTTTAAGCTTCCTGTCGTCCTCCCGGGTCAAATTGACCCCGTCTGTTTTGACTGTTCCTTCTTTCCTCCCTTCCTTCCTTCCTTCCTTCCTTCCTTCCGTATGTCCTTCCTCCCTCCTTCCTTCTCTCTTTCCTTCCTTTCCTTCCTCCCTTCTTTCTTTCCTCCCCCCTACCTTCCCCCTTCCTTCTTTCCTGTGTATCTTTCTTTCCTTTCTCCCTCCCTCCTTCCTTTCCTCCCTCCCTCCTACCTTCCTTCCTTCCTTCCTTTCCTTCCTCCCTTCCATCTTTCCTTTCCTTTCCTTTCCTTCCTTCCTCCCTCTTTTCCTTCCTCCCTCTTTTCCTTCCTTCCTTCCTTCCTTCCCTCCTTCCTTCCTTCTTCCTCCCTTCCTTCCTTGACTCGAGGACAACAGGAGGGTTAAACCAGCGGTCAGGACAATCTTTAGACTGTAAAATAAACTAATAGTTTACCTTAGTCATTTTATTTAATTATAATAATAATGAAAGTGAGATATTGAATATAATCACCACTAATTAGTGCTGTTGTGGACATATTTCCCCTGCTGGTGGACAATGGGGCTGATTGTTGAGGAGAGGAGTGAAGGAGGTTTATTTTTAGACTCTGTGATGAAGGCCGACAGCAGGAGGGATGATGGGAGCTTTTATCAGTCACAGACTCACTGAGACAATAACTGGGAGTTTATAGTATTTGAATCTATTCAGAAACATGTTATTTTATCAGCATCACCTGGAACAGTGAATTATTATGAATGTAACTTTTACATCTCATTAGATTCTTCAGCCTCAGAACAGCAGAGAGAAAAACATTTAAATATAAAAATGTAGATTATATAAAATAAAAATAGCAAGTCTACATGTAGTAATGTATCAGTGAAAACAGGGAAATTAATTACACGTCATTCAGCTCCAGTTTTTGTTTCTTGGTGTTAAAATTGAGGGTTTTTTGTTTGTTTGTTTTTTTTTTCTTTATTCTTTCTTACATTTGATTCTAATAAAATTATTGTTTTAGTGCACCACTGTGGTTTGGTTGAGTACAAGGTATAAAATATAATAAACAAGCACAAATGCTCCACTTTCATGTTCATAGTAAAACTGGTGAAATCTGTATTTCTCAATCATCACCAGCAGATGGAGCCACAGGACAGATTTACAGTATATTACAGAAATACTGCACATTTAAAAAATATTTAAAGTTAGTGTTTATTCTCAGCAGAAACAGTGGTCCTCATTTGGTTGGTGTGGGACGATTGTCCTCTGTTCATAACATAGACGTGTGTGTGTGTGTGTGTGTGTGTGTGTGTGTGTGTGTGTGTGTGTGTGTGTGTGTGTGTGTGTGTGTGTGTGTGTGTGTGTGTGTGTGTGTGTGTGTGTGTGTGTGTTCGGATAAAATTATTTTATCTTATCTTTTATCCGAGTCTGGATACTATAATCAACAATAATAAACATTTTTTTCTTCTTTGACAATTCAGGAATTGCAAAAACATAATTTCCTGTTACAAAGAGATTAAAGTGTTTGTTTAATTATCTGTAAACAAACTTTGTTCTAAAACTTTAGAGTATAATCCCAGTGATTGTATAGGCCATGTTTCTGTAGAACAAGAGTTCAGTAAATGAAGGCTATTATGTCTCATACAACTTGTATGTGTATTTGTTCAAACTTGTCAGAATAAAAGGTAAAAATGATTAATGAATTCTCTGTTTTCACATATATTTCCTGCAGATGTTGGAGCTTTAGATGAGTGTGTGTGAGACATTTTTATAGAGAAAGATGTTAAATCATCTAAAGTAGTTTTCTTTGTTTTGCAGACGAGCTTTGTGAGATGAAGGTGGAGAAGCCGATCATGTTGGCCCAAACTCTGACGGCCAAAGAACGAGAGTCCATGGAGGAGAACGACAAGGAGGAGGTGGCTGTGGGAAACGGAGAGAAGGGTCAGCAGGAGGAAGAGAAGGAGAAGGAGGTGAAGAAGGAGAAGGGGGATGAGGAAGAGCAAGGAAGAGGAGGAGGAGTGAAGGATGAAGATGAGGAGCTGGAGGAGCTGAGAGCTCAGATGCTGCAGCTGCTGGTGGAGCTGGAGGAGACTCGAGAGGTTTCCCAGAGACAGGAGGAGAGTTTCCTGGAGCTGCAGGGTCAGTGAACGCATCGCAGAGGGTTTTTATATCAAAGTCTCAGAAAACATAAAAGGCTGTTTGAAAAGTTAGTCTGTCTCTTCTTCTCTGCTTTCAGGTCAGTTAGAAGAAGAGCGACTGGCGAGCGCTCACCAGGCCGAGAGCTTCACCAGACAGATCCAGAGACTGCAAGGTTCAGTTCTTCATTTAACCTCCAAAAAACTTAAACTTAAAAATGTTCCCTCTTTACAAATCACACTGACTCTTTAATTGGCTCTTAAACTACAGCTCAGCTCCGCTCGGTGCAGGAGGAGATGGACAGTCTGGAGGAGGAGAAGGAGAGCGAGCTGGATGAGGTGCAGGAGGAACTGCGCTCGGCCCAGGAGGAGGTGCTGGTGCTGCAGCAGGCGGCCGAGGAGGCGGCGGCGGAGCGGGAGAACGACATCGCCTCCCTGCAGGAGGAGCTCTGCCGGCTGCGTGCCGAGCTGCAGCGCCTCCACGTCACGGCGCAGGAGTACGAGCTGGAAGTCACATCGCTGAGGGCCGAGATCAGCATGAAGAGCCACAACTCACACTCTCACCCTGACGGTAACATCGATACTATATTTAGATTATATTTAACTTCTTTTTTTAAATAGCTTTTTATAATTTTACATATTTTACAGTCTCGATTCTTTCAGTACAGAGCTGCAGTAAGACTCTATTAGCTTAGCTTAGCATAAATCATGTAAAACAGCTGCTGAACTCAATAATTTACATGTTTTATTTGATTTGTTTAATATGTACACAAACAAACAATGATAAATTGTATAATATTACAAAATGACCTGTAACTTCAGTGCAGAGAGACTCATGAATCATAACTGACCTTTTACATCTCTGTAGCAGATGTAGATTTCCAAACCAGACTCCCCCGAGGCTGACGGTGAATTTAAATTTACAGCCTCATAAAATCAGACTAAACAGTGAAGCTGGAAACGGATCAATCGTGTCGTGAATCATTGTGACAGAAAATCAGTTGAAGAGACGCAGAAAGAATCAGAGTGGACTTCTTTCTCTGATTAAAGTGAAAACATCTTGAGTCTTAATGAGATTCATGTGAGAAGCAGATGTGCTAATAGAGTAAATATCTGACTTTTTAGTGTGCTACTTTTCAATGTGGGGTATAAGGCTTATAGATTATATCTTAATGTGCAAAATGTCTTTATTTACAAATATATTTCTACCAAAAAATGTTCATGTTCATAGTAAAACTGGTAAAATCTGTAATTCTCCATAATCACCAGCAGATGGAGCCACAGGACCAATACAAGAAAGAAGATAAAAGGATATAAGAGGACAGATCTTGTTTATTGATATTTAATTAACAAACATGGAAGAAACGAGAGCCTGACAGATACATCGGTCCGCTGATATTACCGGCCTCTTATTGGCCCATCACAGATATATTAGTATCGGCATACATGGTATCCAATATGTGTTGACATATATATTTTTAAAGTTATTCCGCAGTATTTTATATATATTTTATCATTTTTCTTAATTCAAGTTTGTTCGACAGAGTATTAGGGCCAGGCCAAAAAAAAAAGTTTTTCAACTGCTCAGTTTTTTTTTCTTGTGCTATATTTTTTTTTCTTGTACTTGACTTTTTTTTTGCCTCGTTTTTTTTTTTGCCTCGTTTTTTTTTTTGCCTCGTTTTTTTTGTGTCGGATTTTTTTTTTTTGGTTTTTTTTTTTCTTGTACTGGACTTTTTTGATTTTTTTATTCTGGACTTTTATTTTTTCCTGTTTTGTTTTTCTTGTGTTGGACTTTTTTTTTTTTTTTGCCTAATGCCCTTATACTCCGTCGTAAATGTTATATATATGTACATGAGTTTGCTGTTTTTTTGTTTATAGTTATTTATAATTATTAAATTCTCAGTGAAGTTTACTCTTTTTGTTTACTGATGTCACCTAATATAATAAGGTTTATTTCTAAACTGTAAAATATGTTTTGTCACAAATGATTACCACATTTGATGGATCATTGTCAAAAGAATGTGTATTGGTGTATATATATCGGCTGATAAATCGATATCGGAATTGTTTTATTCCCTTATATCGGTATCACATTGGTGCCAAAAATCCATTATCGGCCCTAGAAGAAACAATAGTTGACTGAGCATAATTATTATGCATCTAAAGGGTGGGAAGTAAATAAATAAAAAGGATATATTTGCATTTACATCGTGTATGTAAATAATAATTAAAGGGTAAAAGGTTAAACAGAATTGAATCTAAATGTGAATGAATGTTGTGTGTTCGTTCAGACATGACTCCGCTGAAGGAAGAGTTCATCTCTCTGACCGATGAGCGTCAGTCGCTGACCGACGACAACAAAGAGCTGAGCAGGAAAGTGGAGCAAATGCAGCAGCAACGAGACGCGTGAGTGGTCCAACGAGCTGTCAATCAAACCTGCTGGAAAAACGCTGATTTACACAAGAGACAATTTTATCTTCTACAACTTTAATTCTTTTAATTTATAAAACTAAAATGTCTTTAAAATGTTCTTTAAACTGAGTTCAGCTACACAGACTCTTCTGTGTGATGTGAACAGGTGTGATGACGTGTACCTGGCAGTCAGAGCGGAGGGCGACACTGAGCATGTGCAGAATGACCAGGTGAAGGCCGATGCTTACATCACTCTGTCTCAGTCCAGTTCTCCACACCTGCAGGAAGTGAACTCCTCGTCAGTCCAGGACGACGTCGGAGGCTCAGAGGAGCTCGACGTCCTGAAGGTCCAACTGAGACAAGCCGAGGAGACGGCCCATAAGGTTCAGAGAGAGGTGACAGGAAACAGCTGATCGCACCAAACCGCCTTCAGATTAAAGACGTTTCTGTGGATGTTCATTTGTCCTGAACACAAAACGTGTGTTTGGCTGTAGATCTTTGATGGATTAATGTTGAATCCTTTCAGGCTAAAATAACACATTTATTTTGGGATAATTATAAAGTTTGAGTCGAAATTAATATGAGAAGGTCACAAGTAAGGCTTCAGGTTAAGCACCCAGCACATAAACACATAGAAAATTCTATAATAATACACTAATTATTATTATTTATAGCTCACTTTTTTAATTCATTCATTTTTAAAGGCGTACTATGCCAGGTTTTAGTGTGTGGTGTTGATTGATCAGCTCTTTGCCTGTATTTTCCCTTTTGTTGTATTATTTTGTTGTGTTCAGGATGTTTCTGGCCGTTAATCTTTGGGCAGCAGGTGTGTCGCTCTCAGCCAATAACAGCACACAGGAAGTGAGGGCAGGATTATATAAAAATGTAGCGACAACATGATGTTCCTACACTTAGTACTTAAGTGCCAAAATTCAACGCATGATGTGCAACTTGCTAAAAAACGATCTATCACATATAGAGGCAACTGTGGACAGATAATGATGTAATTAACCTCCAAATTTGTACCGTCTGCAGTATTGTCCAACCTGAGTCAAATGTGGCTGCAATAATCCGACAGTTGGTATCTTTTTTTTTCTCGTCCTGTCAGTGCGATGGTTTGAAAGGGGAGCTGGCGGACTTGCAGCAGCTGTACGACAGCAGCCAGCGGGAGCGAGTGACACTCGAGCAGGAGCTGCAGCGTTGTAAGGCCGAGCTGCAGAAAGTGGTGGGCAAGAAGTCACAGGTGAGAAAGGGTAAAGGTTGAGGGTTCAGGGGCTTTGGGGCGTTCTCAAACCTATAGTTTAATATCTGTGATCCGAATCAGTGGACAAGTCTTGCAGAGCCTAGTAGTTGGGTCAGATCATGTTCCCATGACAAAGACACCGCTCTATAGTTCACTTGGGACCGAGACCAAATCATCCAACAAGCCTTAAGATGGTTGTTTTTTCCACACCTGATTACTGTATTCAGACCTGACCAAATGAATCACAGCAATGAGGGAAATGAACCAGAGTTTAAAAAGCTTTCTTAGACAAATTTGTTCATTAGCAC
Organism: Scomber scombrus; assembly: GCF_963691925.1. Lineage (NCBI taxonomy): Eukaryota > Metazoa > Chordata > Actinopteri > Scombriformes > Scombridae > Scomber > Scomber scombrus. The sequence continues at coordinate 23,832,602 of NC_084991.1, forward strand.
CAATTAATATCAAGGTAGCAGTGAGAGGAACCTGAGAAAGAAAGACAGCTCAGACTTTAGACTTTTGAAGAGGAGGAACGTTAATGAGCTCGGACCTTCCTGTGAAGATGAAGGGTAGGCTACGATGTTGGTGTGAAAGAACTGAAACCTAAAGGTAAGAACACTGTACACACACTACAACCCTGTGACGATCTTCTTCAGATCCATGCTCTGTCCATGCAATGTGTCCGTCTGTACTGTGTGTTTGTGGGTCGATACCAGCTTGGCCAAAACACTCTCTGGATGCCTCATCGGTCATTTTGTTTCCTGGTTTGCAGCAGCTGCACCTCGGCTTGTATTTCTGAGCGTTTTGTTTTGAGCTTCTTACTAACGTCTGTTGATCACCGGGCAGTTTGTTTCTGTCAAAGCAGTCATCTGTCTGTTTCTGCTTCTGCCTCCTCCTCACAGCCTTCAGGACAGGTCTCAGTATCAGAGGTTTATTCACCTGTCAAATGAAAACAATAAGAAAACCTACCAACGTGTACTGACAGTCAGGCTCCATCTGATTGGCTGAAAACGTATCATGTGTGGAACACCTCTTCAAAGACAAAAGAAACCAAACATACAGATTTGGCTTCTGTTTGGCCTCCAGAGGTGTGTAATTGAGTCCTAAATGTGTACACTAACTAAGACTCAATTCTGACTCAAGTCATGAATTTGATGACAGACTCAACTGCTCAACATTAAAAAGGACTCTAACTTTCCTCTCCCCATGCCCAAAACAGACGAATGTTGGTATCAAACCGAACTGGACTTGTGGCAATTTTGACTTAAAAGTTGAGACCTGACTTATGAGTAACTTGACTTGGGACTGGAGTGCCAACACTCAAACTAATTTTGATCTACTAGAGTTGAGATATAATTTAGGACTTGATTAGATTTGTGAGAGTTTTTTTAGACTTGTTGTCTACACTTGCAACTTGGTAGTTACCTTTCTTTGAGACTTGACTTGAGATGTTGACACAACTTTGTTCTTGACTTGGGAGATTTGACATTAAGACTTGGTTCTTGACCTGTTGTCTAGTTTGAGATTTGACCTGGGACCAAGGAGTGGGACTGGTTTTGTGGCATGAAACAGGACTTGAATCAAGGCTTGAGTCGTCTGTCTTGAACTTTGGACTAACTGGAACTTAACTTGGGACTTGAGTGTCAAGAGACGAAACTGTGGGACTCTATTGTCATGAGTTGATTCTTGACTTGGGACAGTAACCTGTGATTGAATTTGGACTTTAAGTGGAACTTGACTTGGGACTTGGGCTTCAAGAGACGATACAACTGGACTTCCCTGTTATGACTCGATTCATGACTTGAGACATTTGATTTGAGTCTTAGTTGTTGAGTTGGGACTTGACCTGAGATTCAGTTTGAGCTCGACTTGAACATCAAGAAACTGAATTTGGGGTTTGACTTAATGTGGTTCCTGCCTCTCTGACTCTCTGACTTGATACTTGATTTTCCTGATTTGGAAGATGACTTTGGACTCTTCTAACAATGACTTAGTCCCACGTCTGCTCCTCTCTATCATACCATTTCTCACACATTCTCGTACTTCATATTTGCAGTTCAACTCTTAAACCTTGAACACACTCTGTGGTGCTTCTGAGTTGTTTGTAATAGCAGCACTCCATCATGTCGACAGAGATCTTTAAACGACAGGATGGTGATGAAAACGCTCTCCATCTTGTCTTTAACCATCTTTGATGTTGTTCCTCTAATTGCTTGCTCTTTCTGTTTCCCCCTCCCTTCATAATCATGTTTTTAGCTGATCACCGTCACTTTTGTTTCATATGAATTTAATCAACGAACTCAATCAAATTCTCTGTAAATCTGATGTTTTTGATGCCTGCCTGTCAATCACCTCCTGTTTTCCGTTTTTTAACTGTACTTTCCTGACCTCTCATATCACATCACCTGTTTCCTTTATGCTTGCCGGTCTCCCTCACACCTTCTGACTTTATTATTCTTATTATTTTATGGTTTTATTTCCTCTCACCACACTCCCTCCACTCCTTCCTTTTGTCTTCTCCCCAGAACTGCACTCCTCCGCCTGAGCCCCCTGTTATCTCCATCCCCTTCATAGGAATGATTGTTATAGTGGCCTTGATTTGGTGCTGGTGGGAGGAGCTGGCGTCCTAGAGAGGACCAGGTATGGCCATGCCCTTCTTTCTCTACCAGACACTCTGCTTTTTGTAGCATCTGAGAGTGGCTGAACAACGGGCTTACATCCAAGAGTATCAATGAATCTGCTGCCTGTAATATACCACAAAGTAATGACCATGTTTCAATTAAAGCAGCCATAATTCTGCTGATTTTCTGATATTTTTCTTCATGTTTGGATCCAAGCCAACACTGAACTGATTTACTAACAAGTATGGTCAAGTTAGCTTGTTTAGAAAGGGCTCGGCGCAATGAGTCATACAAATGTTGGACACTTCCAGACAGTCTCTTCTCAAAGACATTCATTGTTAGTAGTTAATATAAAAAGTGAGAGAAGTGGCAGCACCCTGGTAGCTGATTGGTTACAGCACATACCATTTACCTGCAATGTCCCTAGTTTGAGTCCAGTAAAGGACCTTAGTTGCATAGCATGTCTCTGTCTCTCTCCCCTTGTTTCTTATTGGTCTCTTTGCAACTACCTTGCAGATAAAGGCAAAACTGCCCAAAAATAAAGAAGTAATTTTTTAAAAAGAGGTTGTGATAAGAATGAAAACTTTAAAACACTGTTAGAAATAAACTGTTTGAGACAGACTGAGGCCTTTAAAGTCATCTGATAATATTAGTCCTATGTAAATCAGGATTCTGAATACTCTTTTGTTTCTACGGATTATTATTTCTTGTTGTTTTTACTTAGTTTAAAACTTTGACCAAAGGACATTCTTTACATTTCCAGCTCTATATTAATATTCTGTGTCTCAACTGGAATATCTTTGCATGATTCCCAGTTAAAAACTCGCTCAGTTCAGCCTCTGTCTATTAACAGGCCGTTTTAGCTCCTGTCTCTTTAAGGCCCCCCCCCCCCCCCTCCTCCCGATGAGCCCACTCTGCTCTGATTGGTCGGCTTCAGGAAGCTTCTACATAAACTAACTATAGTAGCAGGATTTCACTTCTTCTTTTTCTCCTTCTTTACTCCAAATGTTCAACTTCTCAAATCCATCCGTACATGTTGGAGCTGAATCACATCTGAAATATGAGAGTGGAAACACCTTAGCAACCGCCTTAGCAACCACCTCATAATGACTCAGCCCTGAGTTCTGACTTACAGGCAACATTTCTACAAACATTCACCTCAAGTTTCTGAACTCTCACCATGTTTAACATCCAACATCAGAACAGATTATAAATAACTTCACAGAAAGCAAGAATAGCAGGAATATGAGCCCTTCTAGTAGTTTTCTGGATTTTCTCGTCCATCAGTGTGTCTTTACTTCACTTAATTTATGACATTTGATCACTTGGCAGCGGTCTGTAGTATCACTCAGCTATGACAGGACCGGTTGTAACTACAAGCTTCCTGCAGATGTTATGTGAGTCATATTTGAAGGCAGCATCGTGGCCTCCTGGCAGCCTCACAGCTCTACGGAGAGCGAGGCATGTTAAAGACATTTAAGGGTCGGGTTGTTGGGTCTGGCAGCGCTGTGGAGACACGAGTGTGAGTGACTCGGTCATGGTGTTTTTGTGGCGAGTTTTGAGTGTGTGAATGTGGTCAGGGAGTGAAAGGATCTGTTTACAGGGGTGTTTCAACATGACATCACTGCTAAAGTTTTACACACACACAAACACATGACTCTGTTCAGTCAGAATGTGATAGTGGAGTATGGAAGCTCATTAGTGCCTGAAAAAGACAGGAAGACACATACAGGGGAAATTTGTAATAAAAAAATCTCAAATATTCCTTGACAACAAGATAAACTATGGAAAGAGAAAACGTAACAATAATAATAATATGACTAATGATTGAGTCATATTTAAGAGATATTACAACATGTTTGAAATACATTGTCAATTATAAAAGGACTAATTTACTATTCTAATTTACTATGTCAAAATTATTATATTCATATTATAGTAAATGTATTTATAGTAAATTATTATTTATTTATTTTGACATAAAAAACACAGAAACATGGAACAGGAAAAGAGGAAGGGAGGAAGGAAGGAAAGAAGGACAGAGGAAAGAAGGAAAGGAAGGAAGGAAGGATGGAAGGGAGGAAGAAGAAGGAAAGGAGGGAGGAAAGGAAAGAAGGAAGGATGGAACGGAGGAAGGGAGGAAAGGAAGAAGGAAGGATGGAAGGAAGGAAGGAAGGATGGAAGGGAGGAAGAAGAAGGAAAGGAGGAAGAAGGAAGGAAAGGAGAGAGGAAGAGAAGGAAGGAGGAAGGAAGAAGGGAAGGAGGGAGGAAAGAAGGAAGGGAAGGAAGGAGGGAGGAAGGAAAGAAAGAGAGAAGGAAGGAAGGAAGGGAGGAAGGGAGGGAAGAAGGAACTTTCAAAACAGACGGGGTCAATTTGACCCGGGAGGACGACAGGAAGGTTAAACACCACCGTGTGATATCAGCATTTTTTAAATATTTGCGCTACAGAGAAAAAAAGATTACAGCGAACATTTTTAAAGTTTTCCACTTTTTCCGACCTTTGTCTGTTAATTCGTGTTTTCCTTTTCTTTCCCTCAGAGTGACACTGAGGGCTGGCACATGGCGGTGGCAGCGGTTGCCATGGCAGCCATCGTGGTTCTGGTTGTCCCCAGCTTCACCCGGGCCTGAGGACTCTACATAGACAGGAAGTGACCTCACAGGGACCCTGGGAACTCTGGGATTGTGGGATTTGCCGTCACCCATCCAGCGCTGCCCTCATACATGTTGCTGTCCTGATGTCTGCTTCGTCGCATCGCTCCGTGTCGCCGGACGGCACCGCCGAGACGTCTGGACCTGAATGCCACAGACGTCAGTGAGTGCTGGAGGGAAAAGCAATAAGATCGTAAATTAACAAAGTCGTCCGTAAAGACTCGTAACTCTTCCTGCAGGTCGTCGTCGTAAAGTAGAACAGATGATTTACTGATCGGCTCTGTGCTTTTCAAACATCCACCGTCATGATCTGAGAGTATCAGACATTTTCATTTAGCAAACATCGTCGTATAATCATTTAAAACTATTTTTAATCTTGATTTTATGTCCACAAACACGTCAGAGTTGTAGTGTTGTAGTTTACAGTAAACGGACGGATCACACAATGATGAAACTGATTGAAAATAAAGACATAAAACGCAGTAAAAGCTGCTGAAGTTAAAAACAAGTTGCACTTTTATGATCTCATTTTTATCAGTTTGTTTTTTGTGGTATTATTTCAGCTACATTTTACCATTTTAATATTCAACATATAATTCAATATAAAACAGTTTCTACGCTGTTTGGTAGGAAGTGACACACATTAGTTCATGTAGTAGTAATAGTTTGTGTAGCAGAGTCTGTGAATTTGAACGTCTAGAAACTAAATAATAAATGCTGCAACATTAAAACTAACATTGTATTAAATGATTTTTCACCACTAGATGGCAGAAAGTTGACTTTAAAACAACCTAAAAAGCAAAAGAGTTTACTTGTTAGTTCTGACACAGAGAAACACGATCATCTCATTAAAGCTGAGTTTGTGTTGGATCTGCAGTATTTATTAGTGGCAGTTTATTCAATGTTAAATAACATAAATATAAAAATATATTAATGCAGTTTGTGTTTATGAATGAAAACCTGAAATTTAATTCTGGCTCATGACGGCGGCGGTTTGAGAATCACCAGATTAGTTTATTGACAGAACATTTTTGTCTTTAGAGCTGCAACTAAAACTTTATTCTTTATTATTATTAATCAATTAAATGATTAATTGTTTGCATAAAACTGTTAAAACTGTTTACTTAGTCCGACCAAAAACTCATAAACATATCAGAAATTACACAGAATTACTTATTTTACTATTATTATTATTTTTGTTTATTTGCGGTTTGGGATTTTAGCTTTATGAGAGACTTGTAGCAGCCAATAACATAATAATGAATGATAACGTAGTAATTTTACGTGAACATAAAAACGGTTATACTAATATATAATACCTAATATAAGACGAAATGCCATAAAACTTGAATAAAGTGATATTATGATATTATTATGTAATCGACTCCAGTTATTACATTAGTAAAGTTTTTTTTTTACCTAGCCGATATCGTAATAACTTATTACGTTATCGGCAGTTATTATGGTATCATCAGTTATTATGGTATCGCAGTTTTTACGTTATCATCAGTTATTACGGTATCATCAGTTATTATGGTATCGGCCATTATTACCTTATTAGCCATCATTATGTCATCGCTTATATTACGATATCGCCGTTATTACGATATCGCAGTTATTGCGGTATCGGCCATTATTACCTTATTAGCCGTCATTATGTCATTGCTGATATTACGATATCGCAATTATTACGTTATCTGACATTATTATGTTATTTCTGATAATTTGTTATCTGACGTTTTTAAGTTTGTGGCAATTATTACGTTTTCAGCTGTTTTTACATTATTGGCTATTAATACGTATCAGCCATTATTACATCATGGGCCATTATTACGTTATCGGCCATTATTATGTTATTGGTCCGAAATGTTATTACGTTATTGGCTATATAACATTTAATATGGGCAAAGTTATTATTACGTTATCGGTTGATAGTTTCAGCTCTACAGTTTCTTTGCCTTATTTTTCATTAACTAAAAGAATATTTTGCACTTGGTGAGTTAAACTGACGGAGAAACGGTAGCAGATCAAATGTGATTGTTTAGTGTTTTTAATACATAATTATAACGCTGCTTCAGTCCTGCTTACTGCTGTGTATTATTATCGTATCATGTGTCTGAAACATTATACACCTAACATCATACACCTACGGTTTATTCAACGGTATCATTTTGTAGCATGAAACAAAAAAAAGCAGATTATAGAAAAAATGAATTAAATCAGCTTTATATTTATATATAGTACTTAACTCTTTATAGATCAGTTTAAAACGTCTGTATTTGTTTATAGTGCAACACACGTCGTGTGTATGTAAATCTACAGAAGTTAAAAAAGCACTTTTTATTATATATTTGTTGAATCATTTCTGAAGAGAGATTATAGATGATTTGTGTCGACTGATTTCACTGTGACTGTTTTAAGCTCAGATTGTGCCGCCGGACTTGCTTTAAACTTCAGAGGGAAGTTTTCTGTACAAATTTGGATGTAAAAGTTGGTTTATATGATTTTGGGTTTTTTCTTGTTCTTTGTTTTTGTTTTGTGGTTTTCTTTTAGGGGGGGGGGGTTTTATGATATTAGAAGTGTCATGGCTGCCGTTAGCTACTCAATATGTACATTTTTATTACTTTTTAATATGTGTTTGATATTTTAGGATTAAGGATTTGAAAAATTATTTCAACAAAATACTAAAAATTTAAAATTACAATTATTCTAAGCCCCATTTGGACAAGATTAATACTCCATAAAAGGTGTGTAATCAAACATTTGCCCTGCTCCTCACTAATTAAACTCATTATGACAATTAAAGTAATTCCAGATTACATTTGAACTTCAGCTGATTCTGTATAAAAGGATAAACTCTGGGAAACTTCACTACGAGCAGGTATTTAATATTACTATTAATTGCGTAATTAAATTATTTGCTGGTAATTTAATTAACTTAAATTGTTCTTTCTGAAAGTCGCCAGCTTTAACAGTAAGAACAGGACTTGTGTCTTCAGGCTCAGTTAGTTCATTATTTATTCAAACATGTTGTCTCATCTGTGCACAAAACATGGTTTAACAAATATATAATCTATACAAATAGTGAATAGAAGAGGACCAAGAATAGAGGCTTGCAGACACCGATACTAACTGTAAAGTGAGATGATACGATAAATGTTCATTTTACCAACATTTCAAGTCATTTACTTGAAATGTTGTAGGCTAGTAGCGCAAGTAGTGACATTTTGTAAAATATGAATATCAGTTCAAATAGTTATAAAAATTATTTCAATATCATAAAATAACCTGAAAGTATTTATACAAGCATTTAATGGACCATTCATTTAATCCTAAAACACATAAATATACATAAACAGAGGAATGGATCCCGTCTGAATGGGGCTTTTTATTTACTGTGACAGGTCAGAATAAACACATTTTCTTATTTTATAGGTTTAAAACTTTTTATTCTGGCTGATAAGAATCCCCTTGTCCTCTTGTTTTATGTTTTTTTGCACATAGACGAGTTTCCATCTTTAAAATGGATCCTGTAGACTCGTGTTTACATTTAAATGGCGACCAAATAATCAATTCAGATAATCAGACGTTCAAATGACTGTGATCGTGTTTAGGTCGGAAAATCAGGAATTTAGTTTAAAACCGTTTGTCTTTATTCGTGATGACACACTTTTACTAAAATAAGACATTCCAGTTTATGTACGAGCGCTAACATGACAGAAAAGGCATTAAACACACTGTAGGAAATCATAAATTAGGTCATTATTAAATGATATATTTTGTGGTTAATAGCAGTGAATGAGATGTAGCAGGTCAGGTATCGTTCTTAATAATAACTGGTATTGTTTGTCATTCAGACCTTTGTATATCTTCTGCATGATATATAAACACGTAGCTACTTTAACCAGATTATTATAGACGGACAAACAGTCGAGTAGATTCTGTAAATGTTACGTCATCGTCATCGTTGGTGTTGTCGTACAGAAATAATCGGCTGAAGTTGTATTTTGTAAATTTATTGGGGTATTTTGAGATAAGTCAAGATTTTTACTTAATAAACCAAAATGTATGGAAGACTTCTCCTGCCAGAAAAAGATGGATAGAAATTAGGTATGATAAAAAAATATAATAATACTAAGCTTAGTCAAAAATTCACATTATTAAATGACAATTTTGAGACGCTGAGTCAAAGTTATATGATAATAATTTTACTTACTGGAATTTGTCAGGTATTCAGTCAACATCTTGACTTATTTAGTTGAATTTTGTGAGATGGACAAAATATTGACTTATGCACTACCTTATCATTTTGAAATGTTTTATTTTATATCATAATTTTGATTTAACTTTATATCAAAGTCTCATATTGACTTAGTAAATGAAAAAACGTAACGTACTTGGTATCATTCTTTCACCTTGTTATATCCTAACTCACAAATACTATTTTATTAACATACTTTAATAATTTTATTTTTGGGGTTTTTTGTTGTTGTTGTTGTTTTGGTGCGTCCGGGCTTCTGTAAAATCGACACTCCAGATATTGTTGACTTTGGTGTTTTGTCTCTGTACTCTGCCGTTTGTCTTGATGTGACGATAAAGTGTCAAACATGTCTTTTTGTGTTTTATTTATGTATTGAATTAATTTCAGTGTCATCTCGTGATATGTTGTAAAATGTCAGTTCAGAAAGTCTGGATGTTGACTACTAATTAATAATCTAATGTTTTGTTTTTCTTAAAGTATATCACTGAAAACACACAATCTTCCTGAAAGCTGCATGCTAACGTTACTCTGGACAACATCTGTATTTATGTATGTTTTTTAATTGTCTGATTTTTACTGTACATCTAATAGTTGGTGCTCGTTTTAAAGGAGTTTATTTATAAAGCTGATCAGACCGCTGTGAAGACTAATGTAGCAGTAGAGCGAGAAAGGGGACAGACTGATTATTGGTTTACTGATATCTACCAGCTAATAATGAATCAGTTGGCTATCGGTAATTTATTCTCAAAAACATCCCAAAATATATATTTATGTGTAAAAGACAACTGTTGAGTAGTATTTTATTTTTGTGTAAACCTTCATACTGTCTTTAAGGGAGTGTTTTTTTTATTTCTATCACAGTGCAAGAGTTCATAACAATGTTTTAAAGATTAACAAGTAAAGTCCCAGCAAACAGGTTGATATCTAGTAATATTCTCCTGAAACCTTAATGGTTCATAACTTCTACGTAACTCTCCTATAAAAGTTAACAGAGAACAAACCAGAGATAAAACTCAATTGTACTTTTTGGTCAGTTTTTGGTTATTTATTAACAGTCAGTGTCTGTGAGAGGCGACAAAACTGGCTCCAAATCTAGACGTTACAGTTAACTGGACTGCTGCTCGGAGGCCAATAGTATCAGGTCTGAGCAGCGCCATCTTGAAAATTTCATGTGCATGCTGGGAAAAATAAAACTACAGATTCTACTTATACCAGTAGGGGCAAGAGTGGGAGCGGGGGAGGTTTGCGAGGGCTGGATCTCGAGGACATTGTGCACGAAGCACGTAGCCACGCCCTAATGCATACCCTGCTTTATCGTCACATATAAAATCAGGGAGGCCAAAATGTCCCAAATGAACATCATACTGCATTGAAGAAGGCTTTAAACTAGCGATTGAGACCATAAACACATTTTGAAAAAGTTTACTGAGGTTAGAAATCAAGTGAGAAGTTGGTGAATTCTCCATTGACTTGTATAGAGACGGAAGTCCTTTTGACACCAAAACGGTCGCCCCCTGGTGGCCTTTTGATAGAATGCAGTTTTAAGTTACTTCCGCGTTGGACTCATTTCAGAGGACCAGAACTCCCTGCCTGGTAGAAACAGTAGAAAAACATGAACAAACATTTCCTAATCTCAAAAAACATTCCCATAATATTCCCTCAAACCACAAATATCTGCTGGTCTTAACTGTTTGATTTCATGATGTGCCAAATAAAAATAAACTCAAACTAAAAGTGATTTATTTTTTTTATTCTCAAGTTAAATTATCAATAACTGATACTGATATCATCAACCTGAATCAGTCTGTCCTTTGGCTTTAGTGTTCGGCAAACGTTAGCTGCTGTAGACGAACCAGTGTTGCATGTTAAATTTAGAGAAGTAGCACATTTGCATGAAAACAGACGAGAAGCCGCTGTGTGACAGTAGTAGCATGAGCGCTGTAATCCAATCCTTCCACTACTTATTTTACTCAACAGACTGTTTTACTAATATTTTTGTAGCTAAAAGTTAAAACACTGTTGTATGATTTGTGAACTCCTCTCATGCATCGGATGTTTCAGATCAGTTTAATCTGTGTGTCCAAATAAGTCTGTTTAGCTTAGCGTAGCACAAAGACTGGAAGCAGAGGGAAACTGCTAGCTGAACTCCAACCGTCTGATTTACATGTTGTATTTTGTCGTTGTGGTTAATTAGTGTACAGCTACATAATCAATGTTATATTAGGTTTTTATAATGTCAGTTCATTTAGATTGTGGTATTTGTAGCTAGCTGTTGTTCGCTATTAATCATTATATCTGGTGTTTTTTGGTTTGTAGCTAAATCGTGTTATTCTGGGATGTTTCGCTTCGCTCATAGAATAGAAGAAGAAGAATCTAACCGAACAAAACCCTGTTAGCATATCTGACCTAATGCTAGTATTTGTAGCCACATGTTGTCGTCTTAGCCATGTTGTTGTTGTTTGTTTTTAGCTAACATGTTTTAGGAAGCTGTCACAACAAAAACAGCTAAAATGATCAATGTCATGTTGGGTGTTAATAGAGTTAGCTTGTGTGTTAGCTTCAAACAGTCGCCAAAGCAAAAATTATGCTTTTCAGTTTGGCGACCAACATTTAATCTAATGTTTTTTGCATTTAGGCTAGTTTAGCACAAAGACGCTAGGAATAGGAATATTAGCGCAGCCACAAAATAGCGTAATCAGTCGTATTCTATTCTATAGGTTCTAGTAGCCAGATGTTGCTACGGTAACGACATACACTTAGCTCTGGGAAGTGTTTAGTTATGTTGTGTTAGATAATGTTCTACTTAGATATCAGCTATGTGATGCTACATGTTTAGCCTAGCTTAGCACAGCAACCGCTTGCCTAGTTTGATCCAGTGTGACGGCCATGTTGAGCGTCTTTACTGAACAGAAACAGACAGTTTGGGTTTTAGCAGCAGTTAGTGTTTGTTGCCGCTGCTACGCTAGCAGTCTCCCCCCCCCCCCCCCCCCCGCTTCCAATGTTTGTGCTAAGCTAAGCTAAACAGTCCTTTCTCTGTAGTGGACTCACTGATATCTGACATCAGAGAAGAAGAGGATTTCACAAAGCGACTGAATTTGAACCTTCAGACTGGAACTACTTTTGTGTAACGCTACGTGTTGTTTAGTGTTTTTGGACTCTGTGATTTTAACTGTCAGGTCTGAACTCTGAACTCTGAAAACTGGCACGATGTTGCTGTTCGATGTTCTGCTTCTGTTAGATTCTTCCGTTTCTGTGTTTCTGTTCCTCTTCTTTAAAGGACTGAACGTTAAACTGTGTCACTGATGTTTTTGCACCTTTCTTTTGTGATGATTTTATTAAATGTACATTTTGTACATGAGCTGACTAATAAAGAGCAGTTTGTCCTGCTGTAGGTGTGTGTCTGTTTTTTGTTGATAACATTTGATTTAAAGATTGATTAGTAATTTACACCTTTAGTCTGTTTATTGTCACTTTATCTTATTCGGTACTGAGTTTGAAGAATTTGTATGATTTTATTTTAAAAGCAGATTAAGTTGTTCAAGCTTAAACTCAACAATTTATTATTACATCACACTTTATTATGTTAGGTTACATTAAGCTAAAATAAAGTCTTATTTTCTACTAAATCAGGTTGCTATGTAAAGTTATATCATTTTACGTTACATTACATTCATCATGCTACTTTAGGTTATATTACTTCAAGTTATTTTATTAACTTAACTTTGTGTTGGATTGTAGTAGAATAACTTTATTAATAGTGCAACACGTTTCAGCTTGTTGTCTTCATCATGAAGGCTGCAAGCTGAAACACTATTTACTACTGCTGTATTAATAAAGTTTCTATACTACAAGTGTTGCTGTAGTTTTGACTTTCTTCAGACTTTTTCCTTCTCCGTGCATCTTGGAAGAAGTTGTGCCAGAAACCTCCGGTTAGTCCGGCCGCATCATGATGACGATTAATGAGATACAAACCTCCCCCGAAAACCTTTTAGACAGTAAAGTGGAAAAGCTTGAGCAACTTTTTCATTGATAACCAAGAAGAGCTGAAAGCTGAGATGGATAACAATGTAAGGCTAATTTAAAATAATCTAGATTTGGATTATTGGAAAGCTTTCTGTTAGGAAGGAGACAAAACTGGATGAAGGACGGAAGCCAGGTGGAGCAGATCGGGACCAGACGATGGAGGCCCGGTGGAGCAGATCAGGACCAGACGATGGGGGCCAGGCGGAGCAGATCTGGACCAGAGGATGGGGGCCAGGTGGAGCAGATCTGGACCAGAGGATGGGGGCCAGGCGGAGCAGATCTGGACCAGAGGATGGGATCCAGGTGGAGCAGATCAGGACCAGACGATGGAGGCCAGGTGGAGCAGATCGGGACCAGAGGATGGAGGCCAGGTGGAGCAGATCGGGACCAGAGGATGGAGGCCAGGCGGAGCAGATCGGGACCAGAGGATGGGGGCCAGGTGGAGCAGATCAGGACCAGAGGATGGGGGCCAGGTGGAGCAGATCTGGACCAGAGGATGGAGACCAGGTGGAGCAGATCGGGACCAGAGGATGGGGGCCAGGATGAACTGCTTCGTCAGGAGGAGAACCTTTTTTAGAAAGTATTTATGGGTCGAGACGTATAAAAGTTTATAAGAAAGAAAAAAAAATGTTAAAACCTCACTCTCTATTTAAATCCTGTGATGATGATGATGATGATGATGATGATGATGATGAAGATGCTGATGAACTTTATTTAGTTTGTTTCTATAATTACAGATCAGAGCTGCTGTTTTACTCTCATGATGACAGAAACCTGAGCAGAGGGGGTGGGGGGGGGGGGGGAGATTATTGCTGGTGTGTGTGTGGGGGGGGGGGATTCCTTTACTCAGTATTTCTAAATTCTTGGCTGCCTCTGATTGGCTGTCCACTGATGACGACGCGTTATCTGCTCTTCAGTTTATGAGCAGCTTCTTTACGCACGGCCCGGTGTCTGTCCCCAGTTTGGAGACTCTAAAAATACTAGTAGGTGTCACCGAGCAGCGGAGCCCCGCGGGTCCTGAGAGGGGTGGGGGGGGGGCAGGGTGGGGGGTCCGGACTGAACCCGCCCCCCTACTCCACCGCCTCCAATGAGCTGCGACCTCCGTATCTCCGTCGTATTAGAGGATGCCCGGGCTGCGGGTGTATATGGTCATGGAGGGGGCATTCCTGGAAGTCCAGCAGAGTGACGCCGAGCTTTTTAAACCTCAGCTTCACTTCTCCTCCACCCGCAGTCCTGCTCTCTCCGCGCAGCAGCCAGCGCGTCATTACCCGGACCAAAGACCCAGACGTCTGTCCGGAGGAACAAAACACTACTTTTTCTAGTTTCCTGTCTTCTTCTGCTGCTTTTCTTCATATTTGAACCCCTCAGGAGCTCATGACTCACCCAGGAGCGGATTAACTGATCTGCTTTCTGACCGGAGCGCAAACTTCAGTGGAGTGTGTCACTCCCAGCAGGCTTGGCACTGCCCCTCCGCTCCGCCGTTTCTCCCTCTTTTCTTTTTTTCTGCCTTTTCTTCTCTCCCACTCTGCTTTGTGCTATAAAAGGGGGGCACCATGATGAACAACAGCAACTACTTGGAGCCGCAGCTGCCGCCGCAGTTCTACCAGAACACCGAGATCGGCGAGGAGGAGGAGGAGATGCCGGCCACCGAGAAGGACCTGGCCGAGGACGCTCCATGGAAGAAGATCCAGCAGAACACCTTCACCAGGTGGTGCAACGAGCACCTAAAGTGCATGAACAAACGGATCAACGACCTGCAGAAGGACCTGAGCGACGGGCTGAAGCTGATCGGGCTGCTGGAGGTGCTGAGCCAGAAGAAGATGTACAGGAAGTATCACTCCAGGCCCAACTTCAGACAGATGAAGCTGGAGAACGTTTCCGTGGCTCTGGAGTTCCTGGAAAGAGAACACATCAAGCTGGTTTCCATCGGTGAGTCAGTGGCGCACGTTTGGAGAGTTTTTACGCAAACTTTACGCAGCGCAGAGACAGAAGTTATCAGATAAAATGCGTTCAGAGCGACTGAATGTTAGACTGAGAGTTTCACTTCATAAAACATCAAACAGTCTGATTAAAAGTTGAAGAAGAGTTTGATTCAGTCTGAGTCTCCATGTTGAACCTCTGAGGTGGTGCAGGTGAGTCTCAGGTGTGTCTCAGCTGCAGCTGCTGATTGGTCCTTAGGTCACGTGTCCTCTAAAGGCTTTGAGCTATTTCTCAGCTAGTTCAACCTTAATCCCATTAAATATCTTAATGTATTACAATTCATGAATTAATCAATATTGTGATCTTAAAATACATAAAATATTTCTGTACATGAAGGTGAAAAGTGAGGCACAGCTTTAATGGCCTTTTGGATTAATCACTTAAAACCTCTTTAATACATCACAATTTATTCATTAAATGTAGTTAAACTCTGCACCTTAAACCATGAAACAAGCACACACATGAATTTGCACCTTATTTGGTTCTTAAAGCATCTGATTACATTGTTAAGAGGTTTTATATCTTTGAAATCTCTTAACAATGCCCCCCCCCTTTTTTAAAACCTGTTTAAAATCCATCCATCAGATATCAGACAGGAGGTAAAGTCCATTTAATGTTTGGTTTTAGTGATTCAGACATTTGCGTTCACACTGGCAGCTTCTCTGGAAAATGTCTGCAAAATATCACGTTTCCAGTTTGTGTGTTAAATTGGTTAAAAATGTAATAATGTAACAAATTCCTGAATTTCCACCTAAAATGAGAAATGGATTCCCTTTAAAGGTTCAAATTCAGAGTTTTACTCATTAGAAACCTCTTAATCCATGAAGAAGTCCTCAAAGACCACGAAAATCACCCAAATATAATTCATCTTAAAGTCCCATAAAATGCCTTAGTAGCGTCTTTATTAATGGGGGGATTTATTATCTGCTCAATAAACACGATAAATCATGTAAATCAGAGTTACTTTGGAGCTTTAAACATGTTCAGTGAACACTCAGAAATGTTTCTCTGAGGTTTTTCTGAAACATGAAATATTACAGAAAGCATCTCTGGTAGCACGCTGACGGATCGCTGTGGTTACAGTTAGCATTAGCTTAGCATTGGTCTGTGATGGTTGCATCTGTCAGAGAAACAGCTGTCCGCCTGCTGCGTTCACTGACCCGTCAGTCTCAGCTGTCACACAGACGCTGGAGGTACTGAAGGTTTTTAGAAGGGTTTTGAGGTCAGTAAAGGTTTTGTTAAAGTCTCTGTGGAGGTTTAGAGGTTTGGAAAAAGTTCCGGGGGTTCTTGAGGAAGGTGAAGAGGTCCGTGAGGACATTGTGGAGTTCCACAAGGAGGTCTTAGAGGTCCGTGAGGAAGTTGTAAAGGTCATTGAAAATGGTAGAAATGTGTCTTTGGAAGTTTTAGAGGTACTTGTGGAGGTCTTAAAGGTCTTAAAGGTCTTAAAGGTTTAAGGAGTCCTTGACAAAGCTTTTAAGGTCCATGTTTTGCTTCTTGTAAACAAATCAAACCAAAGATCCAAACTAACAACGTCAAACATCCTTTAAGTTAGTTCAGTGGTACCTTAGTGTGAAGCATCATCACTGTTGCTATGGTTACCAGCACTGTAATAAACTTACGGCTGTGATTCAGGAGGTTAAACTGGTGACTGTTGTCTTCTGCTGCTTCAGTTTCAGTGTTTAACAGAACATGAAGCAGATATAACCAAATGTACCTGAACATAAAGGAATAGTCTTTGGATAATCTCATTTTGTAGAACATGTTACAGGAAGTCTCAAAGGCTCTTGAGAAGGTTTTGGAGGTCAGACTGGTTCTGTCCAAACGTAACAAAATAAACCTTCAAAGTTCACTGAACTTTCTGATCATCTTGTTTAATTTGGGCCTGATCAGTAAGTGTGAACAGACAGTGTGCTGGTCTACAGCTTCCTGAGGTCTCGTTGTCACGGTGAGGTTGCCAGGTAACCAGCAGAGATGCTTCACAGGAGGCTGGTTAAACGCTGCATTCAAGTCATACAGTATTTACTTCAATTATCAGTTTTACAACACGTAAAACATGAAAAACATGAAAAACGTGTTTTTAAGTTCTGATATATTTGACATTTCTCAAAATGACAAACTGTTCCTTTAATATTGTTTAGTTGAGTTTGAGAGTTTTGGTCCAAACTCACCTTTTCAACGCTGACTACAGGTATGATCTGATCTGATTTATTTATCACAGACACAAAAACAAGAATCCAAACTATGACATGTTGAAGTAGAAACACTGATTTCAAACATGGTCCATCGATGTTAAAAGATAAAGAAACATAAAGAAGACATTCAGACACATTAAAGACTCAGAAGTAATGATGTCACTGTTTGTGCTGTTTGTCAGGAATAATGAGTTTAGTCTGTAGAAGCAGATTCAGTCTGTTTCTAACTCTTCCACCTGGAGAGATATTAAATCATCTAACGTGAAAAGTTACACAATCATGAACATTTAACGTGCTGATAGATAAACATCGTGATGTTAAACTGATCCAGGACTCAGGAACCTTTAAAGTGGTCTAACAGTTCAAACATTATCTGTTGTTTTAATTCAGTGGCCGTTAAAAGATTCATCATAAATTTACAAAAATCAATCTGTTCATTTAGTTTTGACTTTAAAGTGACGTAAAATGATAATGTGATGAAGTGATGAACGATGATTTTAATGATCACAACGACACACAGAACAAAAACTGAACTCAGTCCAACTCAAATGACAGCAGGTCTCCTGTGGAGGAGAGTTGGGGGATCTGTGAGGCCTGCGGTGGTGTGGGGGTGTCGTTGGGGGGGGGGGGGGGGGGGGGGGGGGGGGTTGGCTGGTGGTGTTGTTGGTGTAGGAGCTGATTGATGCAGGACAGCTGAGCTCTGCTCTCGCTCCACCGACAGCTGCTGAAAATAGATCCAGAGAGGAAACAGACGGAGGATTTCAGTCCAGACATGAAGAACGACTCTGACACCAGAACTGCTTCACTATTTAATCCAGTCGTTCACACAGTAATTAACCTCTAATCAGCTTCTGGGTTCTGTGGGGGGATTTTCTACATTTTAAGGATTCTTTAACTTATTAAAAACCTTTTAATCTTTGTAGAAAATATATTAAAAATATTTATTTTATTAAAATACAGAGATGATAAAGAACTTCCTGCATTAGAAGTTTTCTGATTTAAACCTGGAACGTTTGATGTTCTCAATAATCCTGGAAGGTATTTGGAGGTAATTTGGATAGATAGATAGATAGATAGATAGATAGATAGATAGATAGATAGATAGATAGATAGATAGATAGATAGATAGATAGATAGATAGGTAGACAGGGCTGGGTATCGGTACTCAAGTATTGACCAAAATAAATCGATAGTAGTACTGAAACGTCTCCCGTCTAACGATACTTCCAATCGATCCTTTTTGCACCCAGAGCTGAAAATATGACTATTTGTATGGACTTGCTCACAGCCAATCAACACAAGCTTATTTTGATTTAATGCAACATGTGATTGGTCCACTGCCACAGTAGCTACAACCCATCTGTGGTGGTGAAGTCGTGGTGAATCTGAGTTTAGCGTGTTTAGCAGTTCAGCAGCCAAGATGCCACCTAAATGCTCTAAAGTGTGTCTACACTACACGCCTGTTACACCAGATAACAGACAGAGACCTACATGTGTTAATGGGAATCTGATGAAGGACTCAGCTGGTATCACTTTAATTACTTGGACTAGTTCTCGTATCCTGATTTTCTAAACGATACCCAGCCTTAGTTGGTAGGTAGATACAACTAAAGACTGGACTCAAGATAGGTAGAAAGGAAAACAACTAAAAACTCATTACTAAAAATACCCAAACGTTGTACTAATAAAACAAATAAATGTGTAATAAATAATAATAAGATGCAAAAAGTGCTCCCTGAAATGTTTCTCTCCTGAGTCAGACAGCTGAGAGTTAAGAGTCTACAGGATGAGCTAAGTGCTAACATCAACATGCTTATACACTCACAGTAATAATGCTAATTAGTCATTATAGTTCATCCTGAGAGGAACATGAGGAAGTCATTTCACTGCAATGCATTTAATGATTTGATTGATAGTTGAGCTGTTTCACTCATCATCATAGTCTGAGTTTAGCAGCTGCACAAAAAGACTCAATGTCCTGTTAATAGTTTTCTTTGCATTATTTATTTTGTTTCCTATTTATGAGACTCAAAGTCGCACTGAGACTCATTATTGACACATCTGACTGTCAGTGAGGTCGAGTCCTCGCAGAGAGTCAGACGTGGAGTTTTACGACGTTCAAAGTCGAAACTGAAACCTTGCAGACTGTAAACACAGAGACTCACACGGGTTAAAACTGTGAAGCATGTTAACTAGATAAGTTTTAGTTGCTCTCAGTGTGTAATATCTGTGTATTGGATCAACGTTTAATTCATCACTGTTGCAAAACTTCTGAACCTGAATGTCTCCTGACTCTGCAGCTCTTAAATATCAGCACACAGGAGAGATTTCACACATTAGGACAGTTAATAAGAAGCTTTTATTCATCGTCCTGACGGTAAAACCAAGAATGCATCACTGAGAATGTCTGTCAGGTTAGGAGTGATCTGCTGTTCTATGAATTTGGGCCTTTTTCTGTTCTGTTTTCTCGGTTTAATCTCCAAACTATCATGTTGTAAAGAGTGTAATAATCAGAGTAAGGCAGTGGTCCTTAGCGTCGTCCTCTCCCCCACAGTCGATGTGGTTCGGGTCTTCTTTCCTGCAGGTGACGTGACGCTGGTCTCTGATCTGTGTCACCAAGCTTCATTCTTAAACTGGTTGTTTCAGGCCGACTCGCTCCGTCTGTAATGATTTCCATGTGTGCTGCAGTCAGCAGAGAGGAATGTTCAGCTGGAGCCAGGACCCCCCCATCACCCTCCCACCTCATCCCCACCCCCACCTCCACCTCCTCTACACAGTATTATAGAGCCATGCATCAGTCTGTCACTGTGTTTGCATCATACCAACTTTTTATATCAAAAACATGATTTATATCACAGAGACAGAAGAGCCTAAAATAATAATTCCCCAATAGGTTTCCCGGAAAGAATATCAATGAAATTTTAAAGGAAACATAAAACATGGAACAAGATTATGGAAGACCTGAACACTAGTTTTGATGCATTTTGCACGATCAAAACCTGAAAGAACATCAGTAACAGTTCCTCTTCTTTACTTCAACTTCCTTTAAAGGCTTTTCAAACATTCACAGAAAGCTTTTAAAGGCATTTAGTGAATTTCAAGGTTTTAAAAATCATTAAAAAAACAAATAAAATATATGAATAAATACATCTAAAGAGGTGGCCTACCTGTAAAGGTATGTTGTACATTATAAGACGTTTGTACTCTTTTATAAAACTATTTAAAAAGGTTTTAAAGGTGCAGTGTGTAGAATTTAGACGACTCTAGCAGAACGGACTTGGCAGAAAAGAAATATAATATTCATAAGTGTGTTTACATTGGTGTATAATCCCATTAAAATAATAATTGTTGTGTTTTCGGTACCTTAGAAAGAGTCATTTATATCGAGGCCACCACGCTCGCTGCCATGTTTCTACGGTAGCCCAGAATGGACAAATCAAATACAGACCCTAGCATTTTTTGCAGGTTTTAGGGTTACTGGTTGTTCTCCTACAGGCCTCAGGAGGGGGTGGGGGGGAGGTGGGATGGTATTCCTTTGGTTGCAATCTACAACCATACCACTAGATGCCACTAAATTCTTTACACTGGTCCTTTAATCCATTAACGTATTAATAAGTTTGTCCAATTCTATTAATTACCCAAATACTGACAGAGAATCCATTTAAACCTCTAAATTCGCTTAATTTGCAGCTATAAATATTAGAAAATAAATTCCCTTAACATTAATATCACCTGAGCTCATACTGAATGTCCTTATTACGCAATATGTCATTTCTGCCACTAGGGGTCTCTCAATAAAAACACTAACGAAATACGCAGTTTGATGATGTGAAGTAGTGTCGGATCATGGGAGTTGTTGTCTTCATTGTCTTCATTATTTTACTGACTGCCGGAGTTTGTCTGACGTTGTTCAGCAGATGCAGGACGTCTGGAGGAGCTAATGAAGAATAATAAAGTTTCAATTTAATGGGCACTTTTAGGCTTCCATAAATTTCATGAGAAAACACTCTGGAGTAGATTAATGAGTGTGCTGTGTTTCTGGAGGTAAATTAAGGATTCATTTCAGGGTGTTTCAAGGGTTTTTGTTTTATCGTTGTTTCATGATGAAAGCTCCTAAAACATTCAGGGTGTGTGAAGTTCCTGACATTCTGCGGTAGAGAGAAAGAAAGAAGCAAAGAGTTGTTTTCTGTGGTTTTCAGTTGTTAACGTGAGCCGCTGGTTTGTGTCGGTCTGAAGTCTCTGTGGATGAATGCAGGTCAGCAGGAGGGTTGCCAGATTATCCTCCCCCCTCTATCTGCGCTCCAACAGACTGATGACTTCATGTTTCCTGCAGGAGAAGACATGTGGCTCAGAGGAGAGAAAGAAAAGAGCAGAAACTAAAGCAGTCTTCTGTTTGTTGTGATCAGACAGTCAGAGGCTCTGTTAGCTCCAAAGCTACAAGCTAATAATTCAGCATCATTTAACAGTTAAAACAGGACGAAACCAGACAAACAAACGTTTAACTGCAAGTCAAAAGATAATTACTCAAATTATAATGTAATAAGTCGACTTAGTGGTTTGATAGTTTGATGGTTTGGTGGTTTGATAGTTTGATGGTTTGATAGTTTGATGGTTTGATGGTTTGGTGGTTTGATGGTTTGATGGTTTGATAGTTTGATGTTTTGATGGTTTGATGGTTTGATAGTTTGATGGTTTGATAGTTTGATGGTTTGATGGTTTGATGTTTTGATGGTTTGATGGTTTGGTGGTTTGATAGTTTGATGGTTTGATAGTTTGATGGTTTGATGGTTTGGTGGTTTGGTGGTTTGGTGGTTTGATGGTTTGATGTTTTGATGGTTTGATGGTTTGATGGTTTGATGGTTTGATGGTTTGGTGGTTTGATGGTTTGATAGTTTGATGTTTTGATGGTTTGATGGTTTGATAGTTTGATGGTTTGATAGTTTGATGGTTTGATGGTTTGATGTTTTGATGGTTTGATGGTTTGATGGTTTGATGGT
>NC_084991.1:23859869-23862369 GCF_963691925.1 Scomber scombrus
TATTACAGTAAAAGTACTGCAGTATTATGAGCGATGTAGTATGCAGTATTACAGTAAAAGTACTGCAGTATTATAGTGATGTAGTATGCAGTATTACAGTAAAAGTACTGCAGTATTATGAGTGATGTAGTATGCAGTATTACAGTAAAAGTACTGCAGTATTATGAGTGATGTAGTATGCAGTATTACAGTAAAAGTACTGCAGTATTATAGTGATGTAGTATGCAGTATTACAGTAAAGTACTGCAGTATTATAGTGATGTAGTATGCAGTATTACAGTAAAAGTACTGCAGTATTATGAGTGATGTAGTATGCAGTATTACAGTAAAAGTACTGCAGTATTATAGTGATGTAGTATGCAGTATTACAGTAAAGTACTGCAGTATTATGAGTGATGTAGTATGCAGTATTACAGTAAAAGTACTGCAGTATTATGAGTGATGTAGTATGCAGTATTACAGTAAAAGTACTGCAGTATTATAGTGATGTAGTATGCAGTACTACAGTAAAAGTACTGCAGTATTATAGTGATGTAGTATGCAGTATTACAGTAAAGTACTGCAGTATTATAGTGATGTAGTATGCAGTATTACAGTAAAAGTACTGCAGTATTATGAGTGATGTAGTATGCAGTATTACAGTAAAAGTACTGCAGTATTATAGTGATGTAGTATGCAGTATTACAGTAAAAGTACTGCAGTATTATAGTGATGTAGTATGCAGTACTACAGTAAAAGTACTGCAGTATTATAGTGATGTAGTATGCAGTATTACAGTAACAGTACTGCAGTATTATAGTGATGTAGTATGCAGTATTACAGTAAAAGTACTGCAGTATTATAGTGATGTAGTATGCAGTATTACAGTAACAGTACTGCAGTATTATGAGTGATGTAGTATGCAGTATTACAGTAAAAGTACTGCAGTATTATAGTGATGTAGTATGCAGTATTACAGTAACAGTACTGCAGTATTATAGTGATGTAGTATGCAGTATTACAGTAAAAGTACTGCAGTATTATAGTGATGTAGTATGCAGTATTACAGTAAAAGTACTGCAGTATTATGAGTGATGTAGTATGCAGTATTACAGTAAAGTACTGCAGTATTATAGTGATGTAGTATGCAGTATTACAGTAAAGTACTGCAGTATTATAGTGATGTAGTATGCAGTATTACAGTAAAGTACTGCAGTATTATAGTGATGTAGTATGCAGTATTACAGTAAAGTACTGCAGTATTATAGTGATGTAGTATGCAGTATTACAGTAAAGTACTGCAGTATTATGAGTGATGTAGTATGCAGTATTACAGTAACAGTACTGCAGTATTATGAGTGATGTAGTATGCAGTATTACAGTTAAAGTACTGCAGTATTATAGTGATGTAGTATGCAGTATTACAGTAAAAGTACTGCAGTATTATGAGTGATGTAGTATGCAGTATTACAGTAAAGTACTGCAGTATTATAGTGATGTAGTATGCAGTATTACAGTAAAGTACTGCAGTATTATAGTGATGTAGTATGCAGTATTACAGTAAAAGTACTGCAGTATTATGAGTGATGTAGTATGCAGTATTACAGTAAAGTACTGCAGTATTATAGTGATGTAGTATGCAGTATTACAGTAAAGTACTGCAGTATTATAGTGATGTAGTATGCAGTATTACAGTAAAAGTAGTGGTTTGGTCCTCTGACTGATATATTATTATTATGACATCATTAGATTATTAATAGTGAAGCATCAGTGTTAGAGCAGCATGTTACTGTTGTAGCTGCTGGAGGTGGAGCTAGTTTACACTACTTTATATACAGTTAGCTAGTTTAGTCCAGTGGTTCCCAACCTAGGGGTGGGGCCCCTCCAAAGGGTCAGCAGATAAATGTGAGGGGTGGTGAGATGATTAATGGGAAAGAAGAAAAAACTAAGTACAAGTACCTCAAACTGTACTACACCTTCCTGTTGTTGGGTGTTATGAAGCTTTCGGCCTGCAGGGGGCCTCCTGCTGAGAATAATAATAATAATAATAATAATAATAATAATAATAATAATAATAATAATAATAATAATAATAATAATAATAATAATAATAATTCCTTCCCTCCATCGTCATCATTCCTTTTTCCTCTTTCCACTCTCACTCCATCACTTCCTCTCATAAAGCTTCTCTTTCAAAATGTCAGCATTACACAATGTCTCCGTCACCCTGGGGGGGGGGGTTAGGGTTAGGGGCGGGGGTGGGGGTGGGGGGGGGGGGGGTTTCCTCACACACTGCAGTCTTTCTATCAGGACTCTATTGTTTCTCTGCTGTGGGACCTTTCACTTGTTTGTTTGGTAACCGTTGGTGACCGAGTGTCAGACGTTAACGGCTCAACAGGACGTGTTATTGTGCAGCTCAGAACACCAGAGTCCATTCAGGTTTCACAGCTTTCTGCCTCAGAGCGAGCGAGGCGGCTCCGCTGGGAGGAAACAGGCTCCCACGTTTAGTTTTACAGCCTGA